>NC_143165.1:16119548-16422578 GCF_047325235.1 Durio zibethinus
GCTGTGGGATCGTACCACTTAGGGTAAGGTGGCTTGAGAGGTTTCAATTTACTTGGAGCAATCAAATGACTGTTGTAAAGCTCTTTATATAATTTTGTATAAGTCATTGGAATTGGGTCAAACACAGGTTTCTCACGGGTAGTTCGTTGCTCTCGCGAACCACCAATGGAGTTAGTTAGGCAATTTTAGAATCTTGGGGTAGGCTAAGTGTTAGGACTGTACATGGTATTTTGAGGCCTATAAAGGGTTTGATATGTTTGGGGGTGTGGTGATTGTGCAAATGGTTGGTATGGGTGAAGGAAAGTGTTATTTATAGTAGGATAATATGGTAGATATTCTGGTGGTGAGTAAGGTTGATAGCCTCCAAATTACTGTCTATCAAAGCTCACAGCTTCAGTTTCAGTTTCTTTCTTCTTCGGGACTCTCTTGCTAGATGCTTCATTTTCTTCTAGCTTGCTATTCTTGATGGCACTCTCAATAATTTCTCTCGAAATTACCATATCAGCAAAGTTCTTCATTGTATTCCCTATCATCTTTTCATAATAGAAAGGTTTTTAAAGTGCTAACAAACAATACTGTAGTCTCTTTCTCAGTCAGAGGAGGTTGTACTTGAGAAGTAACATCCTTTTACCTCTGGGCATACTCTTTAAAAGACTCATTTGCCTTTTTTTCTAGATTCTGTAAAGACAAACGATCAGGGGCCAAATCGATAATATATCGATATTGACTGATGAAGTCATGTGCCATATCACTCCAAGAGCGAATACGGGTTCTGTTCAGTTGAACATACCATCGACCGTAGAGCCAGTAAGGCTATCCTAAAAGATATGCATTAAGAGTTTTTCATCATGAGCATGAGTTGCCATTTTCTGGCAATACATGGTAATGTGAGTTCTGGGGTACTTCGTACCATCATATTTTTTAAATTTTGATACTTTGAACTTATGAGGAATGATCACATCAGGGACTAGGTAGAGCCCAGTAGCATCAACTGAGCCATAAAAATCAAATCCTTTCACAGCCCGTAGCCTTTGCTCTAGCATACTAATCTTAGAGCTTTCTTGAGTTTCCACTCTTATCTTTTCTTTCTCTTTCTCTTTTAAATCATCTAGATCAGGAATTGGTTCTACTACCTTTTCAATAAAGATAGGATTTACATAGCTATTATAATACCCTAGGTTGGAAGCTGACGATATTCCAAGATATGTTGGATATGTGAAGTGTTACGGTGGAACCTCTTGAGCAGACTGGGCTTGAGGTGGGCTAAAACCTGAAGGATATAAAGAGTCAGCCACTTTTTGCAATGGGGGAACTTGTTGGCTTGCATTTTCTTCAACTTTCTTTCCTTTATTCAGGTTATTAAGAGCATCTAGAATCTTGCTCAACTCATTTTCAATCTTCTCCTATACTTTTTCTATCTTTTCAAATCTGTGAGAATTTTTTTGCTCCATTTGCCTTGCTCTAGATCTTGTGTTGTATCGATGGGTAAGGTTCTTACTAGATGGAGCTATCCTTGAACCTTGAGTACCATATCTTAAAATTAGTGAATTTGTATGACTATCATATGGTTACTTTATTAAGCGTAATGAATGAGAATGTAATGAATGAAAAATACATGATGCAAAGAACATTTGCCTTAAAAACGGTATTCAACTAAAAGATTTCATTTATTCCAAAAAATTTTTTATCTACATTGTGTTTATTATCCTAGAATTATAGCCATAAAATTGTTTGATTTGTTCATATTGGGCTTTGGCTTCTTCGATGAAGTTCAACGACGCTGTCCATGTTCTCCTACTGGGGTCACCATTTGTCTTAATGCCTCTGCCTCTTCCATCATCTCTCTTGCCTTGCATACCCTTTTACAGATTTGGGTCATTAGGTGCTCATTGTATTTCTGCCTTCCTAAGTTCTCTCTTTTACCACACTAGACTTGGTATGATAATTCTTTATGTTCCCTAACCAATACAGCAATGTGGTCTCCTTGTTCATTCAACTTTTGACTTAGTCTACTCAAGTAACTGTTTAGCATGTTATTCTCTGCCTGTGCTTTGGTACTTTCTTCTTCCAATTCAGCATACTCTTGCTTCAATTTTGTATTTTCCTCAGTCAGCTAGACAATGGTTATCTCTTTGGCCCTTTTTTCTCACACATAACCTTTTATGTTCTTGGTGTAGCTTTGTTAGATCTTCAATAGCTGTATCACGTTCTCTAGCAATCTTATGAACTTTAACTTCATGACTTTCAGCTCTATCTTTCCACTGGGCTTTTTTTTCTTGAAGCTTCTAGATTTCTCGTTTTAAGTTGCCCTTTTCAAACTCAAATTCTTTTGTTGCAAGCTCTAATTCTAATGGTGTCTTTTCAAGTTTTTCTTCTGTTGGTGGTTGAGAGATTTCATAAGTGAATACCATTTCTTGTCTTTTTTTTGTTCTCCAAACCAAGTACCCTGGGGTGACTTTATCAGTGAACGGTCCAGGACTCACTTTTCAAGGATTTTTCTATGCTTTAATCATCTCATTCATCCTTTGAAATGCTTTTAGCTCACTGTAAGAAAAATCTAACTGATGAAGCCCATAAGTCATAGGAATGAACTGTTCTCCCCCAAATTGCCTTCTCATTAAGAGTGGTGCATAATTTGTTGCTCTTCATAAACCTAAAAGTGGGACCACTGTACTATCCCCACATTGGTACAACATAGGCTCACGATTCATCCATAGGGCCAACCATCTCACTTTGGTGCTTTTCAACTTTTGTAAGAAAGTTATCCATTCTTGTTTACACTTTCATTCGGACCACCACTTTTACAGAATTCTTTGATCGAAACACGATTACGGATGTAAAGCTTCGAGAAAGCACCATTTCCCTGTTCAAAATGGCTTTTCATCCATAAGTACAATAACTGTATGTAACTTATAAAACGCCTTCCATTCCGATGACAATAACTCAAAGATCTGATAGTCTTTGCTAATATTACCGTTGAAGGATTACAACCATTGATCACACTCTCGAAGAAGTCAACCACCGCTATCTCAATATATCTTAAAATCTTTGGAAAGATCACTGGTCCGTATATGGCCAAGGCAAATACATCTAACCCCCGTTCTTCATTGGCATGTTGCATCAGAAACTCATGAAAAAATTTTCAAGGTAGGCAAACCTGTTCTTGCTTCTTCTTTGTATGAGAATCCACAATTTCCTTGTCTATCCCCATGAGTTAAGCCAGACCTTTACGAAATCTTGACTTGTATTTTTTGACATATATCTTGTCAGGAGCCTTGAGGTGCAAACCCAGCAGAATAGAATATTCTTCAATGGTGGGAGTTATATTAGCTTCATTAAAGATGGAACACTTGTATGCAGGATCCCAGAATTGTGCTGTAGCTCTGATTAGTTGATCATCAATAACTACTACTAGAAGGTGTGCTATATGCCCATGTCTCTGGCAAAACTGCTCTTGTCTTGACGGACTCATCTTCTTTCAGATATCAACCAAATCCTTTAAATTATTCTGTTTAAGGAGGATAGATGTTTCTGGAGATAAAGTAGAATCATACCTGATTGGCAAGCAATCTCCCATCTTCAGTTGAATCTTTTTTTATTGGGCCCTTACTTCATTGGGTGTCCCACAAGGTGCTAATACGGATGAAGAACAAACTAGTCGTTTAGTGGAGTCCATGAAAAAAATTTGTTGAAGACCATTTTTCAAGCAAATGTTCTTTATGCAACTTTATGATATGCGTATGAACCAATGCAAAAGAATAAGAAAAAGGTTAATATACCCAAAAAAAGAATAAATAAATAACTAAGTAAATTTAAACATCACACAGAGTAAAAGGAATGAATCCTATGCTTTTGGTCAATTCTAAAAGGAAAGAGTGATGGCTCTATCTATAGGTTAGGCACACTTAAGGTTCACTATATGCGGTTTTAAGGTCAAAGTCTAAAGGTTTCCAAATTGCTTCTTACATCCTTGTCCATCACAGAATAGTAAGGCACCCTAATCTTCACCCATTACAGGCTACAAGCGAAAAAGGTTCAATTTGAGTAGGAGTATTTCGCTAGCCACTGCGGAGACATTAGACCTCATGAAAGCAATAGGTACTTTACTCCCTCCTAGAGGGACGGAGCTCGGGTGTAGAGCTCATGTTATACACATGCATATAAATGACATAATTAACAAAGTAAATAAACATGAATGAATAATAACACATATATACAAAAAGGTTCAATTTTATTAAGCTTTTGGATAACACAAATTATTTGCTGGCCTGACTCTCAGATCCCCAGTGGAGTGGCCAAGCTATCATAACGTCTAAATTCGGGGATCTATCGCTAGACATTGACTTAAGGAGTCGCCACCAATCTTTTTTATCTAGGTGCGATTGGCCACCTAAGAAATCTATCCTTTCAGGGAACACTTAAGTTTAAAGGTCCCTAAAAGAATAGGTTCAGGTCTACTAACCAGAACAGGGTTCGAGAGTTCGGTTACGTGTGAGGAAGGTTATAGCACCTTCACAACGCCCATCAAAAGATGGTACCAACTTAAATTTGTGTTATCCAATGAGCCTTAAAATTTTACCAAGTAATTAATTATTGGAAATTATTTTCAATTTACTCTAATACTTTTAGCAAAAAATTGAGAAAATTTCCTCACCTCAAGAGTATGTAAGAAAAACTACTGTTTCACTTGTAGAGGCTCCATCATCGGATTATTTAACATTAAAAAAAATAAAATAAAAAGGAAGAAAAGAATGATTGTTTTTGTGCAGGAAAAATTGATACTTTCAACTTTTTCCCAAAAATATTCTTTTGAAACTTTAATTTCGAGGAAAATTGATACTTTCAACTTTTCCTCAAAAATCCCTTTGAAAATTTATCTTTAAGGAAAATTGATACTTTCAACTTTTTCCCAAAAAATTTTTTTGAAAACTTTAATTTTGAGGAAAATTGATACTTTCAACTTTTCCTCAAAATCCTTTTTTTTTGAAAATTTATTTTTAAGGAAAATTGACACTTTCAATTTTTTCCCAAAAATATTTTTTCAAAAGTTTAATTTCGAGAAAAATTAATACTTTTAACTTTTTCTCAAAAATCTTTTTTTTTGAAAATTTATTTTTAAGGAAAATTGATACTTTCAACTTTTCCCAAAAAATATTTTTTAGAAACTTTAATTCGAGGAAAATTGATACTTTCAACTTTTCCTAAACCTTTTTTAAAAAATTTATTTTTAAAAAAAATTGATACTTTCAACTTTTCTCTAAAAATATTTTTTTTTGAAATTCTTAATTTCGAGAAGAATTGATATTTTCAACTTTTCCTTAAAAAAAAATCTTTTTTTTGATAATTTATTCTTAAGGAAAATTGATACTTTCAACTTTTCCTCAAAAATATTTTTTTTTTGTTTTATTTAAAGAAAATGAAATAAATGAAATAAATAAAAATAAATAAAATGAAAATAAATAAATAAAATGAAAAAGAAAAAATATATATTAAACGACCCTAATATAATAATAATAAATAAAAAAATAATAATAATAAAAAAAACCTTGAACGACTCGGCTTAAGGTTCAGCTCAGCTTGGCTTGAGAAAGAAAAACGGCTCGGATCAACAGCTCGGAGGTGTCGACTCGACTCGGTTAACGACTCGGAGGGGCGAGTCATGCGTAGGTCGAAAAGTGGGTCGACGTTCGGGTCGGGTCGGATCTTGGCAAAATGCGCGGATCCTCTGGGTTACTTAACGCAGAAATGACATCATTTTGGAAGGGTATATAAGGCTAATTCCTTCATTTCTTCAGCAGAAGCCTTTTCTTCTCTCTCTCTCTCTCTTCCTTCCTTTTCTCTCCCTTCTCTCTAAAATTTTTTAAGAACTCCGATTGAATATTCATCGGATTCTAAAAAATTCATCGAAATCTGGGTTTTTCGTCGGAAGTTCACCGAAAAGTTGGTTGGTTTCTGGGAATCTCACTGAAAACTGGGCAGCGACCGAAAACTTCAAACTTGGCCGAAATTATCGTCGAAAAATTCAACGTTCATCGAAAAATTCATTGGAATCTGAAAATTTTTCAAAAATTTTCAAAAAAAAAAATTCGCAGAAAAATCTCCAAAAAAAATTTTCCCGATTCCTAAAGCTATTCTAATGCCTCTAAACCATTTTTAGCCTTTAAATCTTTTCTGTATGCCTTTTTCTCTCAACCAGTAGCTGTTTTCCTTCTATTTTTTTGTGTTCTCTTCTGTTCTTGAGGATCCCTTTTATAGGGATTGATCAAAAGAGTTTCTAATCAATCCCAACTCCTCTTTGGATCGAGATTCAATCATTGAATCCAACATGGACTCTGATTGAATCCCAATCCAATCTTCAGTCGAATAAATCAAAAAAATAAAAAAAATCAAATGAAAATAAATCAGATAAATCAAAAAATTAACAGATAAATTAAAATTAAATAACAGATAAATTATAACATATAATCTGATAAATATACATACAAATATTAACAGAAAAAAATAAAAATAAAAATAATAAGGATATATATATTAATAAATAGTAGTAATAAATAAATAAATAATAAATACATAAGATAAAAATAAATATATATATAAAAACAATAATAATAATAATAATAATAAAATAAAAGTGTAAAAATATAAAAAAAATAAAAAATAAAAAAGAAAATAGACTTATCTATTTGGGCCAAGCTCAATTGATCCGGGCCTAGACCAAATTGGGTGTCTACAGCCTTCATTGACGGGAAGAATAGCAAGATGACAAGTGTTACTTTCTGAATACGACATTATCTATGTGTCCCAAAGGCAATCAAAGAAAGTGTTATTGTTGAATTTCTTACAAAACGCGCTCATAAAGATTATGTGCCTATGAAATTTGATTTTTCATATAAAGACTTAATGTCTATACTGCACATAGATAAAGAAGAGCATAACAAAGATTTATGAAAGATATATTTTGATGGTGCATCGAATGCTTTGGGGCATGAAATATGAGTAATTTTGATATTTTCATAAGGAGATTACTACCCAATCATTGCAAAACTAAGTTTTGATTACACCAATAATGAGGCAGAATATAAAGCATGCGTTCTAGGTCTTCAAGCTACTTTTGAAATGAAGGCCCATACATTGAAAGTTTATGGAGACTCTACCTTGGTCATATACCAATTGTGAGGAGAATAGGAAACTAGAGAGTCAAAATTGGCTCCATACCAAAAGTACATATCATAATTGATCAAAGAATTTAAGAATATTCATTTTTATCATTTACCCCGAGAAGAGAATCAGATGGTTGATGCTTTGGCTACATTGGCAGAAATGTTCAAGTTAAATTAAAATGCTAAAATCCAACCTATCAAACTGAGCTTGTGAGAGAAACCAGATCACTATTCAAATATTGAGGAAAGAGTTGATGAAAAATCATGGTATTTTGACATATTACAATATGTTAAGTATCAGCAATACCCAGAGCACATATCAAAGAATGATAAGAGAACTTTAAAAAAATTTGGCAATGGATTTTTTTTCTAGATGGAGAAATTTTATATAAAAGAAGTTGAAACCAAATACTATTGAGATGTGTGAATACTGCTAAAGCCAAAAAGTTGCTAGAAGAAATCCACAGAGGTGTTTATGAAATTTATGCAAATGGTCACATGATGACTAAGCAAATCATGAGAATAGGATACTATTGGTTGACAATGAAAAAAATTGCATTAACTATGCTAGAAAATGCCATAAATGTCAAATTTATGAAGATAAGATACAAGTTCCTCTAACGTCCTTGTATGCTATGTCAACACCTTGGCCTTCTTTTATATGGAGAATAGACTTAATAGGACCTATTACACCAAAAGCTTCAAATGGACATTGATTCATCTTAGTGGTAATTGACTACTTCACAAAGTAGTTAGAGGTGGTTTCATATGCTAATGTGATAAGAATGGTGGTTTGCAAGTTCATCAAGAAAAAGATCATATGTCGATATGACCTTTCAGAAAGGATTATTTCGAATAATGCTTTTAATTTGAATAATAAAATGATGACTGAGATATGTGTTCAATTCAAAATCAAACGCCACAAATCAGCTCCTTGTCGTCTAAAGATGAATGAGGTAGTTGAAGAGGCCAATAAGAACATAAAAAAATTTGTTGAAAAGATAACAGATGTGTATAAAGATTGGCATGAAAAGCTACCATTTGCATTACATGCTTATTGAACTTTGATTCACACATCTACAAGAGCTACACCATTTTCATTAGTATATGGGATAGAGGTAGTATTGCCCATTGAAGTTAACATTCCTTCCTTACACATTTTCATGGAAGTTGAGTTAGAAGAAGTTAAGTGGGTTCGTGTTCGATATGAACAATTGAATCTCATTGAAAAAAAGAGATTAACTACATTTTTTCATGGCCAACTTTATCAAAGAAGAGCGAGCTCATGACAAGAAAGTTTACCCATGATAATTTCAAGAGGAAGAATTAATATTAAAGAAGATTTTTTCTAATCAACATGATCTTCAGGGAAAATGGACTCTTAATTGAGAAAGTCCATATGTGGTGAAAAAAAGTCTTTTCTGGTAAGGCACTGATCTTGGCAAGAATGGATGAACATGATCTGCCAAATCCAGTCAATGTCAACACAGTAAAAAGGTACTATACTTAAAAAAAGATTAAAAAAACAAAATAAATTGAAAAGATATCTGAGTTGAAAACCTGAAAGGGTCGTTTAGAAAAAAAAAAAGGGATAGTGAATGGAGTGGGCCAATTCTCAATATGTGCCAAAAGATCTCATTGGTTTTGAACTAGCTTAGTCTGCTACATTTTTGGAAAGTTAAGAGCATCAATCAAGAGTTTTCAAAAAAAAAATCTATGATGAATTAGTTCATGATGATCTAAATATTTGTTAGATGATTACTTGTTTTCCTTGTTATATTCTTTTGGATAATGCATGAAACACTTTTCTTTTTTACCAAAATAAAATACCTCTTTATTTATCTTTCATTTGTCCCTCTCATTAAAAAGAGAAATGTGCAATATGTTATAATTATTGTGAAATTCAAAAGATGATGAAAGAATAACAATGACCATAAAAGACATACATATTATTTTGAAAGAGATTTTAAAAGATAAGTAAAATATTAAGGAACAAAAGTCAATGAGAAGGGTGGCCTATAAGTCATAAAAGTGGTTGACATTAAATATGGGAAATATAAAGAGAAATCTTTTTTTATTTGAACTTAATTAACTAGTGAAATGCATAGGATTCAAGAGAAAAAGAAAGGAAAGAAGATTAAAAGAAACAAACCTTGAGAAATTTTGAGGATTAAAAGAAAATGACGAAAAAAGAAAGAAAGAAGATGGTTTCTTCATTTGCATAATAAATGCATTTGCATCATGATCATCATTCATTGCATAGCATTGCAAAAACATGAAAGTGCCATTGACACACACATGTGATACAACAGATATATGGGTTTAGGATAGTCCAAGACCAATAAAAAAAAGTCAAACGCAGGAAAAATGTGAACCTTCTGTTTAGAGAAATCTTTCAAATACCATTGCGTCTCAACCTTTTGAATTTAAAGTTCATTGCCTCTGGTTAGAGGAGTGTTTTAACATTTAAAGTTTTATAGCTTCTGGTCAGAGGAGCTTTTTAATTTTAAAAGCCTCTAATGAAAGGACTCTATCAAAAGTAGACATGATTTATAAGACCAAATGGCATAATCTATAAGTTTTATCAGATTTTTAACATAAAAAGTTTGTTGCCTTTAGTTAAAAGAGCCATTTAAATTTTGTTACCTCTAGTTAGAAGAGCCTTTTAACACTTAAAGTTTGTTGCCTTTGGTTAAAGGAGCATTTTGAATTTAAAGTTCATTGTCTCTAGTCAAAGAAGCATTTTAACATTTAAAGTTTATTGCCTCTGGTTAAAGGAGCATTTTGAATCTAAAGTTCATTACCTCTAGTGAGATGAGCTTTTTGAATTTAAAGTATGTTACCTTTGGTCAGAGAAGCCTTTTAACATTCAAACTTTCATTGCCTTTGGTTAAAGGAGTCTTTTGATTTTAAAATTTCATAACCTCTGTCTAGAGGAGTCTTTCCAATTTTCTTTCAAAAAAAAACTTTATGTTCAATGTTTTGTCCTTTGTATGTGTTTGCCTAAACAAAATTGGTGTCTTTTTGTCTTTGCTTTATTCTTAATTCTCATAAATAAGCAAAGAGGGGTAGTTGTAAACATTGATTTTATCTTAAATATAATTTTGTTTATATTATTATTATTATTATTATTAATTAATTAATTAATTAATCTTTTAAACAAAGTCAAAAAAATCTTTTGGTTTCAACTTTGGCAGCTGAAATCAAGTTGCCAAAGTGATGTTTTTCTCTTTGACGCTACCTAACTTGGTAGCATGAAATCCATTGACCAAAAGTCACCAAACAGGATCCAAAATTTTCCACACAAAGATCCCAGGAGATATGGAATTTGAATCCCAAAAGCTTTGTTAATAGAACGAATTTCTACAAAAAAAAAGGACATAGTGAACCAAGGGAGAGAGAATGAAAAAAAAAAGGGGAAAACCTAAGGGTTCTACAAAAATGAAAACAAAGACAATCACAGTCTTTTTTGACAGAGGAACCAGCAGCAAACACAAAAAAATTTTCAAAAAACATCTTCGAGAATAAAATTCTCAATCTAAGAGGTTTGAGATTTTTTTGCTTTTGAAAAATCTAGTTTGGATAGAGTGTTTAGAAAACAAAAAAGACCAATTTGAGATTTTTTGAAAATTTTTAAAAAATTTTTTGGGTCATTGAAAACTGAAAAAGTTTGAATTTTTTTTGTGACCGTTGAATTTTCTGGCAATTAGAATCTGGGTTCATTGTTGGAATTTGAGAAAATTTGAAGTTTCTGGCCTTGTTGAAGATTTTGACCATCGATGCACGATGGCCACCAATCAGAATCTGGGTTGCTACAACGGCTAGTGAGAAGGGCTGAGATTTTAAAGAGAAAGCTCTAGGGTAGAGAGAGGGGAAAGAAAAAATTAGAAAAAAAAAACTGAAACAAGCCTTTTATAGGCACTTCAAAATGACACCATTTTGGGCATCTGAATCGTGCCCTACCAGCGCAGGATCTGAGTGTCAACCTGCACGTCGAACCGACCTATTTCATAGGTTTTCCTTTTTCTTTTTCATTTTATTTTCTATTTTGATTTTGATTTTGATTTTATTTATTTTATTTTATTTTTATTTTTTATAATAATAATAATATTATTATTGTTATTTTATATTATTACTAGAATAATTCTTTTAGAAATAAATAAAAAAATAAAAATAAAAATAAAATAAAATATGGACCTAAAAAATATAATATGCAAAAAAATTTAATAATAATAACAATTTAAGGAAAATAAAATTTTATTACAAGCAAAAATGTTATTTAAATTTCACCAAAGTGTTGAGATAATTTAAAATGTAATTTTTGCTAAAAAAATAAAATAAAAATGACAAATAAAATAAAAAAAATAAGTTGCTTAAATGAATCTCTTAAATGAAATTTTTAGAGAAAGTTAAAAGAGTTTAGTTTTCTTCAATTATTGCAAGTAAAAATAATTTTTTGGATTTCATCATAGAGTTGAAATGATCTAGAATTATTTTTACTAGAATAAAGGTTTCTTCAAATAATATAAAAATAATAAAAATAAAAAATAATAGTAATTGATATTTTGAATAATTTAAAAAAATGTTTTTTAAAGAAAATTGAAAGAATTTGATTTTCATTAATACAAGCAAAAGATAAATATTTAAATTTCATCGATGAGTCGGGATTATCTAATTTTTTTTAAATAATATGATAAAAAAAGATAAAAACAATAAACAATAATAATTAAAATAATCACAATAACAATTAATTAATTAAATCTCTTAATTAAAAAATGATTCTTATTTAAAATCTCGTCAAAAAGTTGAAATGATCCCAAAACTTGTTCAAAATTTTTAAGATTTTGTCGAAGAGTCAAGATAATCTTAAAATTTATTTAATAAATTTTAGGAACTCACTAAAGAGTCAGGATGTTCCTAAAAATGATCTTATTTTATAAGTAAAATATCTTATGATGAGATTTCAAGAATTTTGTGAATGGTCAATTTTTTTGAAATATTTTCTTAATAAAGATTTTTTATAAATTCTATCAAAGCGTTGAAAAATTTATAGAATACAGAAATAATAATAATATTAATTTCACAACAAAGAAATTTTTTTTCATAAATAAATTTTAAGAAATTAAATTTAAATATATAAAAAAGACCACATTATCAAGATTATAGGATTACACATTTTTAGTTGGTACCATTATTCGAACGGGTGACATGAGGGTGCTTATACCTTCCTTACTCGCTGCAGTACTCTCAGACCTAATTCTGATTTCGCAGACCTAAACTTCTTTTAGTAAATCTTAATTAATTTTAAGATTTTTATAAAAAAAATAATATTTTTGGGTGGCCAATCATGCCCTACAAATAGATTGGTGGCGACTCTGAAAATTTTTGTCAAGTCCAGCGATCGAGTCCCCCTAGACAAAAAACTATTATGACACCATAGATAAGAGATAAGAAGCAAATCGATCAAATCATACTCTAGGAGCTTGACAGAGTGCATATAAGGCTTTCCTAAGTGTGCACACATGATTTGAATTATTTTTGTTTATGATACTTGGTGGTTGTTCCATGATACTAGTTTGTTGAGATGACCCATGGTATCAATTCATTTACATGATCATGAATGAATGTATTCGTCACATATAGTTGACGTATATCCCATTTATTGGCTAATGCAATAGTCAAAACCACTTGAATTGTTGTTGGCTTGATAATCGGGGAAAATGTTTCTAAGAAACCAATACTTGAAATTTGGGTGAACGCTTTTGCTATTAGACGAGCTTTAAGGTGCTCAAGAGTTCCATCTACATGAAGCTAAGTCTTAAACACCCATTTACAGCCAACAACATTCATATATGATGTTTGAGGAACTATCTTTCAAGAATCATTGTGATGTAAAGCATCAATTTCTTCCTGTATACCTCTATGACAGCCTAGATGTTTAAAGGTTGTATGGACAGTTTTCGGCTCAATTGGAATAGTGGTCATGAAAACTTTTGGATTTGGTTTAACAACCCCTACCTTGGATCGAGTAATCATGGAATGACAATTTTCTTGGGATTGATGGGGTGGCTCAATTAAAGGTGGTTCTAAACTAGAATCGTGAGATAGAAGTGCATTAATGAGATGAGTGCAATTAACTAAAGTAGTGAATTCTACGAGGCTTTCATGTAGTAAAACTTGGTTTTGAGTTGAAAGATTGTGGTACAAGTGTCTGAATATGTGGTGGATGAAGGATTTTTTAAAACTAGGTTGTGATGTTGGTGTTTCATTAAGCATTGAAAAATTGCTAGTTGACCTTTCCTCCATAAAACATGTTCTTTGAACCAAGGTTGACATTGTTTCTGGAAACCATTCACTAAAAACATTTTAAAAAATCTTTAAATTCTCCATCACCATTAAAGTGAAAAGCTTTTAATTTTTTTATCAAATTGATTTTGAATAAATTTGTGAAAGTTTATAAAACATTTTAAAAAATATTTTTTGCATTTTAGTGGAAAAACCATGTAAACCGAGTGCACTCATCAATGAAAATGACATGATGGTGAAATTTGGAAAGAACTTATTGGGAATGGTCCCCCATAAATCACAATGAAATTTAGGTAATGGCCAACTTTAGCACTAGAACTTTGAATAAATTTATTTCTTTCTAAGTACTTGACCACATGCAATTGTGAGTGAACCAATAGTGGATGCCAAGCCTAAGTGCTAACTACTCTGAATCGCTTTAAAAACAAGGCTACTCCATGTACTGGTTGCAATGAATAAAGATCATTACTTCTAGTCCTTGTGGCAATCACCGATCTTGTTTTCCTGTCACTTATCACAAATACATTAGATGGGAATTCAATATTATAAGGAAAATCAGTTGTAAGTTAACTACCAAAAATTAAATTTTTTTTAATATCAGGTACAACTAGCACATTAAAGTTTTATTTCATTAGTTCCAAAATTTAATTTTGTTCAACCCAAATGAGTTATATCAACATCCTCACCATTTCGAATGATTATTTTTCCAGAGCCATGATAAGGAATAATTGAAGTAAGATTACCAAGATCAGAAGTCATTTGAGAACATGCTGTAGCGTTAGGAAACCGTGAGTCATCTAGATTTTCATCCAAGGACAGTGCAGCAAATTGTTGATCAATACCTTCTGATTGATAGGCATGATTAAATCTTTGATGGCATTCAAGAGCAGTGTGCTTTGCTTTCTTGCATATATGAAACACAACAATTTTGTCTTTCTTTAACTTAGAGTTGTTTTGAGAGGAGTTGGTATTTTGATTAAAAGAGGATTTGTCATGTCTAGTTGAGGATTGGGCAAAATGAGTAAACCCACGCCCCTTGGATATGGACTGATTTGGTGGCTGTCTCCCTTTTTGTGAAAATTTTTTCCTCTTCCTCATTAATGTTGAACCATGAAGATTATTGTTGGTTCCTATAATAGATTATGAATTCATAGTTTGAATCATCTCATGACTTTGAAGTTAAGAGACCAATTCAGCATAAGTGGGCCTTGGAGGTTTTAGCATGGTTGTGACAAGTTACTCATATTCATGTACTAATCCAGTGAGAAGAGCAAACACTTTGTCTTTGTCACTAATTAGCTTTCCAATGGCAGTAAATTCATCACAAATCTCTTTAAAGATTCTGATATATTCTGGCATATTATGGTTGCCTTTGTGATAGCAATGAAGTTTTTGCTCTAGAGCAAACTCATGCTCTTGAGTGCTTTGAGCGAAAGCGTTCAACAAAGTTTTCCAAACTTCAACAGATGTATCCAAGTCCAACAACAATTCCAAGAGCCTCTTCAGCCAATGTACCAATGATGCAACCATGGAGAAAACGATCCGACTTTCTCCATGCTAAATAATTTGGATTGATTGTCACACGCTTTCCTACAAGAACTTCAATTATAAAAATTTTTAGACAATTTTTAGGGAAGGAAAGGCTATTATCAACAAGGATATCAATTAGTAAGATATGGAGAGGGTAGAATATTTCCCATCGCCAAATTTTTATATTATACTTACCCACGTATGGATACACAATGGATATTTTAAATTTATCTCTATCTCAACATGTATTTAATAGGTATGGGTTAGCTTTTAGAAAAGAAAAACAAAAATTTTTTTTTTTATCTTGTATATTTAAGTAAATTCTTTTTATAAATGTATATTAATATATTTTTCAATAAAAATATATTAATTTTAATTAATCTAAAATAATAATTTATATTACTTAATAAAAAATTTATTTACTAAATATATATATGTAGGGTATAAGTATGGGATGAGTGCTATATTGCCAATCTCCAACCCCTTACAAATAAAAATATAAAATCATACACATCTCTATTCCCATAATATAAAATCCATCCTTATCTACATTCAGATAAAAAATCAGATTTATCATTGGATATGGGTAAGATTGACATTCCTAATTATCAATAAGCCTAGTCATGTCTTGTGACTCAGTAACCCCCATGATTTGATTTTTCCTAAGTAGAAAGTTGATTTGTTTGAGTTTAAGTAAAATAAAGTTCCCAACATTAAGAGCAGAGGGGTAATGATATGGTTGTGTTTGAGAAGCCATGATGATTGTTGATGGGGGATAAAAGGTGAACACAAATTTTAGTGAATCACAATCACTTCATAGGAATAGGTGTTTAGCCATTTCTTTTCACATTTAGCGGCATTTATAAATGTTGCTAAAGGATTTGTGACGTTTTCCAAAAACATAACAAGAATGTCAACTATACTTACATTAGAGAAATTAGCAACATTTTAAAAAAAAATGCCACTAAATTTAGTGGTGGTTTTTTACACAAGCACTACTAATTTTTGTAATTTAGCTGTATTTATAAATAAAAATGTTGTTAGGTTAGGAAATTTATTTTTTTATTTTTTTCAATATTTACTATAATTAATAAAAAATAGATAAATATTTTTAAATTCATAAAAATGAATTTAAATTCATAAACTGAATATTATAAATATTTAAATATCTAAATACATAATTTGTTCTAGTATGCATGTAACACAAACTTTAATACAATAATATTTAAATTGTTTTAGTACATTAACCATAAATTTAAAATATATGAAATTGATGATTGCTTAGACTTGAAGCACTGTCATTTGATGAAGAATTTTTTTTACCATGTGTCATAACGTCTAGATCCGGGGATCTATCGCTAGACATTGACTTAAGGGAGTCGCCACCAATCTTTTTTTATCTAGGTGCGATTGGCCACCTAAAGAATCTGTTCTTTCAGGGAACACCTAAGTTTAAGGGTCCCTAAAAGAATAGGTTCAGGTCTACTAACCAGAACAAGGTTGGGGAGTTCGGTTACGTGTGAGGAAGGTTATAGCATCCTCACAACGCCCATCAAAAGATGGTACCAGCTTAAATTTATGTTATCCAATGAGCCTTAAAATTTTACCAAGTAATTAATTATTGGAAATTATTCTCAATTGACTCTAATACTTTTAGCAAAAAATTAAGAAAATTCCCTCACCTCAAGAGTATGCAAGAAAAACTACTGTTTCACTTGCAGAGGCTCCATCGTCAGATATTTAACATTAAAAAATAAAAAAGAAGAAAAGAATAATTGTTTTTGTGCAGGAAAAATTGATACTTTCAACTTTTCCTAAAAAATTTATTTTTTGAAAATTTATTTTTAAGGAAAATTGATACTTTCAACTTTTCCCCAAAAATATTTTTGAAAACTTTTATTTTCGAGGAAAATTGATACTTTCAACTTTTTTCCAAAAATATTTCTTGGAAACTTTGATTTTCGAGAAAAATTGATACTTTCAACTTTTCCTCAAAAACCCTTTTTTTTTTGAAAATTTATTTTTAAAGAAAATTGATACTTTCAACTTTTTTCGAAAATATTTTTTTTGGAAACTTTGATTTCAAGGAAAATTGATACTTTCAACTTTTCCTCAAAAATTCCTTTTTTTTTTGAAAATTTATTTTTAAGAAAAATTGATACTTTCAACTTTTCCTAAAAAAAAACCTTTTTTTGAAAATTGATTTTTAAGGAAAATTGATACTTTCAACTTTTCCCTAAAAATATTTTTTGAAAACTTTGATTTTCAAGGAAAATTAATACTTTCAACTTTTCCTAAAAAAAAAAACCTTTTTTTGAAAATTTATTTTTAAGAAAAATTGATACTTTTAACTTTTCCCTACAAATATTTTTTTGATTTTATTTAAAGAAAATAACAAAATAAAAGTGAAAAAAAAAATAAAAATAAAGATAAAAAAATATTAAATAAACCTAATCTAATAATAATAATAATTAATTAATTAATTAAAAAAAAAAACCTAGAGCGGCTCGGAGAATGTTTCGGCTCAAGGAAAAAAAACGGCTCGAAGAAGCGGCTCGGGACGTTGGCTCGGCTCGACTAACGACTCGGAGAGGTAGAATAAGTATGGGTCGAAAAGCGGGTCGACGGTCGGGTCGAGTCGGATCTTGACAAAACGTGCTGATTCTCTGGGTTATTTAACGCAAAAACGACGTCGTTTTGAAATGGTATATAAGGCTGTTTCCTTTGTTTTTTCGACAGAAACCTTATCCCCTCTCTCTCTCTTCCTTCCTTTTCTCTCCCTTCTCTCTAAAGCGGCCGAAGAACTCTAGTTGAATATTCATCGAATTCTGGAATTTTTCATCGGAATCTAGGTTTTTCGTCAGAAGTTCGTTAGAAAGTTGGTCGGTTTCTGAGAATCTTCACCGAAAATTGGGCAGCTGGTCGAGAACTTCAAACTTGGCTGGAATTATCGTCAAAAAATTCAACTTTCGTCGGAAAGTTCACCGAAATTTGGAAATTTTCCAGAAATTTCCAAAAAAAATTTCGCCAAAAATCTCTAAAAATTTTTTTCGATTCCTACAGCTGTTCTAACACTTCTAAACTTTTTCTTAGCCTTCAAAAATCTTCTATATACCCTTTTCTCTCAACCAGTAGCTTCTTTCCTCACTGTTTTTTTTTTCTGTTTTATTATGTTCCTGAGGATCCCTTTTATAGGGATTGATTAGAAGAATTTCTGATCAATCCCAATTCCTCTTTGGATCGGGATTCAATCATTGAATCCAACATGGACTTTTTTTATTGAATCCCAATCCATTTTCCAGCCATATAAATCAAAAAAATAAAAAAAATCAAATGAAAATAAATCAGATAAATCAAGAAAATTAACAGATAAATTAAAATTAAATAACAGATAATACATAATCTGATATACATAAATATTAACAGGAAAAAAAAGAAAAAAATAATAATAAAGATATATACATATTAATAAATACGTAAATACCTAAGATAAAAAAAATAAAAGAAAAAAAATATATATAAAAACAATAATAAAAATAAAAATAAAATAAAAATGTAAAATACAAAAAATAAATAAAAATAAAAATAAAAATAAAATGAAGAAAAAAAAGAACATAGACTTACCTATTTGGACTAGGCTCAATTGATCCGGGCTTAGACCAAATTGGGTGTCTACAGCTGCCCCTTTTTGCACATTTTCTGTGAAACAAAAATTACGCAAAGACATAGACACCCAATCAAGACTCAACTCGACCTTTTTACTTTTTTTTTTTTTAATTTTTTTTATCAAAGCTCCTCTAGGCAGAGGCTCAACAACTTTAGAAAAATAAATTGCTCATCTAAACAGAGGCACCACAACTTTTGAAAAATAAATTGCTCCTCTAAACAGAGGCACCACGATTTTTGAAAAGTAAATTACTCCTCTAAACAGAGGCACCACGACTTTGGAAAGTAAATTGCTCCTCTAAACAGAGGCACCACAACTTTAAAAAGTAAATTGTTCCTCTAAAAAGAGGCACCACGACTTTGGAAAAGTAAATTGCTCCTTGACAATCATGTCCAAAGGAGTTGAAAGTTGTGTTTGAAGGAATTTCAGGAGATTATGCCCAAAGGTCTTATAAATCAACCCTGATACCAAAAGACATCCTATTTCAAGGATTAGGAACTTACCTGACAAGCCTTTTTTTTCAATTTTGAAAATGTCTTCACATCTATCTTTTATATGTGGGATCTTGGAACACTCCTGCTTCTTGAATTTATACACTATACTTTCCTGAAAGTAGTGTATGCTATGTAATGCATATGAATTTCAATGCATGCTATGCAAATGTTGGCCAATTAATTCTTATTCAATGTATGTTACTCAAGTTTCTCAAGCTTTTTTTTTTCTTGAGTGTCAAGCCTTTTGATTCTTCAAAGATCCAATTACACTGTTCTCTTAAGATCGAACCAGTGTAGCTCTCAATTGTCTTTTCCACTCACATTCTTGTAAGAAATCTCTTCCCAAATTCAAAGTCCTAATCAAGAACTGAACATCTCAATTCTGCCTTTATCACTCTTGACTTATTCAATGTAATGTAAAAATCTTTCATGTTGTAATTCATTCATCAATCATTATTTCAAACTCAAAAAGTAAGAATGCATTTGCACATTTCTTTTATGGTGGGGTATTAGGAAGAAAAGAATATGAATGGTTGAGAAACAGTCATCAGAAAAAAACATAAAGAATGAAATAGAATGTCTTTTATTAACAAAATGTTGGCAAACTTTGGCCAAGAAAGAATTACACGGATAAGTGTAGGGATGAAGTCTAAAAATGACCAATCAGATGATCATGATAACATATCTCAAAGTTTTTTCTTGAAAACCCAACCCTCTGATGAACTTAACAACTTGGAACTCTTTTGAATTTACTAGCCTCCATGTTAGTAGACTTTTAAATTCGATGCTGTATTCTCCTTATCTAAGCTGCCTTTTCAGGTTTTCAACTTAGACAAACCCCTTATGACTCAAACCGCCTTTTTAGGATTTTCGCCTTGAGTCTTCCTTTTTCATTCACTTTTTTTTTCATTTTTTTCATTTTTTCATTTTTTCATTTTTTCATTTTTTATTTTTTTTCAAGCATAGTATTTCTTCACAGCATCAGAATTTATAGGATGGGGTAAATCATTTCCATCCATCTCAATCAGTATCAGCGCTTCACTCGAAAAAGCCCGTTTCACCACATACGATCCTTTAGAATTCGAAGTCGATTTTCCTCTACTATCGTGTTGGATTAGAAGAATTCTTTTCAAGACCAACTCTCTTTCTCGAAAACAACGGGGTCGAATCTTCTTATCATGAGCCCTCATCATTCTTTTTTGATATAGCTGACCATGGCACAGTGCAATCAATCTCTTTTCTTCTATGAAATTTAACTGCTCATAACATTCTCAAATCCATTCAGTTTCTTCCAACTCAACTTCTTTTAAAACTCTCAAAGTGGGGATCTCTACTTCTACTGGTAGTACAACTTCTATCCCATAAACCAAAGAAAATGGGGTTGCCCTAGTAGAGTTACAAACTGACGTTCGATATGCATGCAATGCAAATGGTAACTTCTTATACCAATCTTTGTAAGTCTCGATCATTTTTTCCAAAATCTTTTTTATGTTCCTGTTGGCTGCCTCAACTGCCCTATTCATTTTCGGACGGTATGGTACCGAGTTATGATGTTTGATCTTGTATTGAGTACATATTTTTTGCATCATCTTACTATTTAGATTCTTGGCATTGTCTGAAATAATTCTTTTCAAAAGTCCATATCTATAGATGATCTCTTTCTTTATGAACTTACAAATCACAGAACATGTCACACTTGCATATGATGCTGCTTCTATCCATTTTATGAAGTAATCGATCATCACAAAAATGAATCTGTACCCGTTAGAAGCCTTTGGGGTGATTGGACTAATGACATCCATGCCTCACATTGAGAATGGCCATGGTGGTGCCATAACATGTAAAGCAGATGGTAGAGCATGAGTCTTATCAGTATATATCTGGTATTTATGACATTTACGAGCATAATCAATGCAATCATTCTCTATCATCAACCAGTAATATCCTACTCTCATGATCTGTCTCGCCATCATATGTCCGTTAGTATGTGCCCTACATATTCCATCATGTACCTCTTCAATGATTCTCCTCACTTCAATCTTATTTATGCTCCTTAATAATACTTTATCCTTGTTTCTTTTGCATAGGACATCCCCATCCAGAAAAAAACTCATAGCCAATCTTCGAATGACCCTTTTATCATTTTTTGTTACTTGAACTGGGTACTACTGATTCTTAATATACTGTAAGATGTCATAATACCAAGGCTTTTTATCTTTTTCTTCCTCTACATTAAAGCAATAAGCTGGTATATCCTTAACATCTAACTTGATGGGCTGAATGTCGGTATTATCATTAATTCAAATCATTGTAGCCAGAGTAGCCAATGCGTCAGCAATCAAATTCTCTTCTCGAGGTAAGTGGTCAAACTGGATATCTTCAAATTATTTCGTCAACTCTAGAATATACTTATGATATGGAACGAGTTTTGAATCTCTCATCTCTCATTCTCTTTTCAACTGATATATAACTAGAGTTGAGTCTCTAAATACTTTTAGTACTTTCACTCTTCTATCCATAGCAGCTTGTAAGCCCATGACACATACCTCATATTCAACGATGTTATTTGTGCAATTAAAATTTAATCTCGCTATTACAGGGTAATATTATTCTTCTGAAGAGATCAGAATTGCCCCAATTCCCTGTCCTAAGGCATTAGTAGCTCCATCAAAGTACATTCTCTAATATTTTTCTCCATGCTCCCCTTTCTCCAGTTGAGAAATAGTCATTAAGTCTTCATCAGGGAATTTCAGCTTCATTGGCTCATACTCTTCATAGCACGATCTGCAAGAAATTCTGCTATAGTGCCTCATTTTATTGCTTTTTGGCTCACGTATATAATATCATATTCTGAGAGCATTACTTGCCATCTAGCGATTCTCTCAAACAAAGAAGGCTTCTCGAAGATATACTTAATGGGATCCAGTTTTGCTATGAGTCACATAGTATGATAGAGCATATACTGTTTGAGTCTTTTGGCAGTCCACGCTAATGCACAACACATTTTCTCCAATGAAGAATACTTGGATTCATATTTCGTGAACTTTTTACTCAGATAGTAAATAGCTCTCTCCTTTCAGCTAGCCTTGTCTTGTTGCCCTAATACACATCCCATTGAATTTTTACATACAGTTAAGTATAGGATTAAAGGTTTTCCTAGAATAGGTGGCACCAATATTTGAGGGTTTGATAAATATTACTTAATTTTATCAAACGCCTCTTAACATTCTTCATTTCATTTTCCAATATTATCTTTACGAAAAGCTTAAATATGGGATCACATTTGTGAGTAAGCTGAAAGATAAATCGAAAAATGTAGTTCAATCTCCCTAAAAAACCTTAAACTTCCTTTGGTGTGCTGGAAGGTGACAGATTTTGAATGGTTCGTATCTTATCAGGATCGACTTCAATTCCTCTTTCACTGACCACAAAGCCTAGCAATTTCCCTGACTTTACCCCAAAGGTGCACTTGGCTGGGTTTAATTTGAGCTGAAATTTTCTCAATCTCTCAAATAACTTTCTGAGGCTAGTGACATGATCTTCATCCTCACAAGACTTTGCAATCATATCATCTACATACACCTCGATCTCTTTGTGCATCATGTCATGAAAGAGTGTTACCATGGCCCTTTGATATGTTACCCCAGCATTTTTTAACCCAAAGGGCATGATTTTGTAGCAAAAGGTGCCCTATATGATCACGAAAATAGTCTTTTCCATATCATCTGCAGGTATTTTTATCTGATTATACCCGATAAACCATCCATAAAAGAAAAAATTGATTGCTAGCCGTGTTATCTACCAGTGT
The DNA here is from genome assembly GCF_047325235.1 of Durio zibethinus. Lineage (NCBI taxonomy): Eukaryota > Viridiplantae > Streptophyta > Magnoliopsida > Malvales > Malvaceae > Durio > Durio zibethinus. The sequence continues at coordinate 16,142,514 of NC_143165.1, forward strand.
ATCAATATGAGGCAAAGAAAAGTTATCCTTTGGGCTAGCCTTATTCAAGTCCCGATAGTCTACACACATTCATACTTTTCCATCTTTTTTAGGAACTGGGACTATATTGGCTACCCATTCTAGATACTTAGCCACTTGTAGAAAACTTGCATCAAATTGTTTCTTCACCTCTTCTTTAATTTTTAATAGCATTTCGGGCTTCATCCGTCTCAGTTTCTGTTGAACTAGCTTACATTCTGGCTTTAGGGGCAATCTGTGCTCCATTATCTCTGTGCTCAGCCTAGCATATCTTGGTAAGACTAAGCAAATACATTTACAAATTCTCAAAGTAGGTCTGTCAATCGTTGCCTATCTCTTGATGAAAGTGAAGTGCCCATTCTGACCTCTTTCTTATTCTCTTCATCTCTCAGATTTACTAAGTCAACTATCTCCTGATGAGGCTCAATTGGCTTATTTTCTTGTTCAATCAATCTCATTAGGTCTGGAGGCATAACATATTCTTTAGAATTCCCTTCATTGTCAAGTTCATCAATGTTAATTAGGGATGGCATCGGGTCGGGTTCGGGGTGGGTTTTGCTCACCCCAAACCCGACCCGACTTTATGCTTTAGCATACCCGAACCCGACCCTACTTGATTTTTTTATACCCGAACTCGATCCGACCTGACAGTATGTAAATCGTACTCGACCCAAAATTAATAAAATATTATTTTTTAAATATAAAAGATTATTTTTTAAATATAAATATTTAAAAATATCATTATATAAATATATATATAAATAATTAATTAATTAATTAATTAAAAAGTAATTTTTTATATAAAGTCAGGTCGGGTCGGGTTTTAGGCATACTCGAACCCGACCTGACCCCGATTATTCACTAACTATACCCGACCCAACCCGAAAATTAAAATTAAAAAAAAAAAACCCAACCCCATAAGGTCAGGTCGGGCCGGAACTCGTCGAGGACGGGGTTGATTGCTGTTTCTAGTGTTAATTGAATTCTCAAAACTAACCTCTTGATTGTTATCATGATTATCTTCATGTTCATTTAAAGACCTGAAATTGAATGAAATGGGATATGTTGGCAAGATGTGCTTGAAAAGATGGAAATAATGAAGACACAAGAAGAAATGAATGAAAATGCATCCTTCCTAATTTTTATTAAAAATAATAAATGATGAATGGCCCAAACAAGAAAGATCACCCCAATGCCTTGGGTAATAGTTATTGGGATGTTACAATTACATTTTATTAGTCTCAAAAGTCACAGGCATCTCGATAGCACTCTAATTATTCAACTTATAATCTGATGGACAAAGGCGAACCCACTCCTCTTGATTAAGTCCCACTTCATCTTCACTTATAGCATTCACATTATGATTTGGTAAAGGATTTCCATCAACATTCGATGCAGTCACCCCTCCCGTATCAAAGCAAATCATCCCATCTTTGATCAATCGTTGCACTTTGTGTTTCAGAGTGGTGTAATTTTCGGTAGAGTGACCAGCAATCCCATAATGGTAGTCATAGTGGGCTGTGGGATCGTATCACTTGGGGTAAGGTGGCTTGAAGGGTTCTAATTTACTTGGAGTAATCAAATGACTATTGTAAAGCTCATTATATAATTCTGTATAAGTCATTGGAATTGGGTTAAATACAGGTTTCTCACTGGTAATTCGTTGGAGTTAGTTGGGCGATTTTGGGGTCTTGGGGTAGGCTGAATATTAAGATTGTACATGGTATTTTGAGGCCTATAGGGGGTTTGATATGTTTGGGGGTATGGTGATTGTACAAATGGATGGTATGAGTGAAAGAGAGTGTTATTTACAGTAAGGTAATATGGCAGATATTTCGGTGGTGAGTAAGGTTGATAGCCTCCAAATTGCTATCTATCAAAGCTCACAGCCTGAGCTTCAATTTCTTTCTTCTTCGGGACTTTCTTGCTAGATGCTTCATTTTCTTCTAGCTTACCATTCTTGATGGCACTTTCAATAATTTCTCCTAAAATTATCATATCAGTAAAGTTTTTCGTTGCATTCCCTATCATCTTTTCATAATAGGGAGGTTTTAAAGTGCTAACAAACAGCACTGTAGTCTCTTTCTCAGTTAGAGGAGGTTGTATCTGAGAAGCAACATCCCTCCACTTCTAGGAATACTCTTTAAAAGACTCGTTTGCCTTTTTCTCCAGATTCTATAAAGACAAACAATCAGGGGCCAAATCAATAATATGTCGATATTGACCGATGAAGTCATGTGCCATATCGCTTTAAGAGCGAATACGAGTTCTGTCCAATTGAACATACCACCTGGGGGCAAAGCCTGTAAGGCTATCCTGAAAAACATGCATTAATAGTTTTTTATCATGAGCATGAGCTGCCATCTTCTGGCAATACATTATGACGTGAGTTTTGAGGCACTTTGTATCTTCATATTTCTCAAATTTTGGTGTTTTGAACTTATGAGGAATGACCACATCAGGGACTAGGCAGAGCCCAACAGCATCAACTGACCAATAAAAACTAAATCCTTCCACAGCCCGTAACCTTTGCTCTAGCATACTAATCTTGGAGCTTTCCTGAGTTTTCACTCTTTATCTTTTCTTTCTTCTTTTCTTTTAAATCATCTAGATCAGGAATTGGTTCTGCTGCCTTTTCAGTAAATACAGGATTTATATAGCTATTATAATGCCCTGGGTTGGAAGCTAACGATATTCCAGGATATGTTGGATATGTAAAGTGTTACAGTAAAACCTCTTGAGCAAACTGGGCTTGAGGTGGGCCAAAACCTGAAGGATATAAAGGGTCAGCCACTTCTTACAATGGGGGAACTTGTTGGCTTGCATTTTCTTCAACTCCCTTTCTTTTATTCAGGTTATTAAGAGCATCCAGAATCTTGCTCAACTCGCTTTCAATCTTCTCCTGTGCTTTTTCTATCTTCTCAAATCTGTGAGAATTTTTCTGCTCCATTTGCCTTACTCTGGATCTTGTGTTACATCGATGGGCAGGGTTCTCGCTAGATTGAGCTATCTTTGAATCTTGAGTACCATATCTTAGAATTAGTATATTTGTATGACTATCACATGGTTACTTTGTTAAGTGTAATGAATGAGAATGCAATGAATGAAAAATGTATGTATGCAAAGAACATTTACCTTAAAAACGGTATTCAACTAAAAGATTTCATTTATTCTAAAAAACTTTTATCTACATTGAGTTTATCATCCTATACTTATAGCTATAAAATTGTTTGATCTGTTCATACTGGGCCTTGGCTTCTTCGATGAAGTACTTCGTTGGGTGTCCCACAAGGTGCTAATACGGATGAAGAACAAACTAGCCGTTCAGTGGAGTCCATGAAAAAAAATTTGTTGAAGACCATTTTTTAAGCAAATGTTCTTTATACAACTTTATGATATGCGTTTGAACCAATGCAAAAGAATAAGAAAAAGGTTAGTATACCCAGAAAAAGAATAAATAACTAAGTAAATTTAAACATCACACAGAGTAAAAGGGATGAATCCTATGCTTTTGGGCAATTCTAAAAGGGAAGAGTGATGGCTCTATCTATAGGTTAGGCTCACTTAAGGTTCACTATATGCGGTTTTAATGGTCAAAGTCTAAAGGTTCACAAATTGATCCTTACATCCTGGTCCATCACAGACTAGTAAGGCACCATAATCTTCACCCATTACAGGCTACAAGCGAAAAAGGTTCAATTTGAGTGTGAGTATTTTGCTAGCCACTGTGGAGGCATTAGACCTCACGAAAGCAATAGGTACTTTACTCCTTCCTAGAGGGACAGAGCTCGGGTGTAGAGCTCATGTTATGCACATACATATGAATGACATAATTAACAAGGTAAATAAACATGAATGAATAATAACACATATATACAAAAAGGTTCAATTTTATTAGGCTTTTGGACAACACAAATTATTTGCTGGCTTGACTCTCAAATTCCCCAGTGGAGTCACCAAGCTATCATAACATCTAGATCCGAGGATCTATCGTTAGACATTGACTTAAGGGAGTCACCACCAATCTTTTTTTATCTAGGTGCGATTGGCCACCTAAAGAATATGTTCTTTCAGGGAACACCTAAGTTTAAGGGTCCCTAAAAGAATAGGTTCAGGTCTACTAACCAGAACAGGGTTGAGGAGTTCGGTTATGTGTGAGAAAGGTTATAGCACCCTCACAACGCCCATCAAAAGATGGTACCAGCTTAAATTTATGTTATCCAATGAGCCTTAAAATTTTACCAAGTAATTAATTATTAGAAATTATTCTCAATTGACTCTAATACTTTTAGCAAAAACTTGAGAAAATTCCCTCACCTCAAGAGTATGCAAGAAAAACTACGGTTTCACTTACAGAGGCTCCATCGTCGGATTTAACATTAAAAAATAAAAATGAAGAAAAAAATGATTGTCTTTGTGCGAGAAAAATTGATACTTTCAACTTTTCCTCAAAAATTTATTTTTTGAAAATTTATTTTTAAGGAAAATTGATACTTTCAACTTTTCCCCAAAAATATTTTTGGAAACTTTTATTTTTGAGGAAAATTGATACTTTCAACTTTTCCTCAAAAACTTTTTTTGAAAATTTATTTTTAAGGAAAATTGATACTTTCAACTTTTCTCGAAAATAGTTTTTTTGGAAACTTTGATTTTCAAGGAAAATTGATACTTTCAACTTTTCCTCAAAAAATTTTTTTTTGAAAATTTTTTTTTAAGGAAAATTGATGCTTTCAACTTTTCCTCAAAAAAAACCTTGTTTTGAAAATTTATTTTTAAGGAAAATTGATACTTTTAACCTTTTCCTAAAAATATTTTTTGAAAACTTTGATTTTCGAGGAAAATTGATACTTTCAACTTTTCCCCAAAAATATTTTTTTGATTTTATTTAAAGAAAATAACAAAATAAAAGTGAAAATAAAAAAATTAAAAAAAGAAAAGTAAAACAAAAATAAAAATAAAATAAAGATAAAAGAATATTAAATAAACATAATCTAATAATAATAAATAAATAAATTTAAAAAAAAAACCTGGAACGGCTCGGAGAACGGCTCAGCTCAAGGAAGAAAAATGGCTCGGAGAAACGGCTCAGGCAGTTGGCTCGACTCGGCTAACGGCTGGAGAGGCAAAACACGCGCAGGTCGAAAAGTGGGTCGACGCTCGAGTTGGGTCAGATCTTGGCAAAACGCGCGGATCTTCTGGGTTATTTAACGTAAAAATGACGTCATTTTGGGAGGTATATAAGGCTGTTTCCTTTGTTTTTTAGACAGAAACCTTCTCCCCTCTCTCTCTCTCTCTTTCTTCTTTTTCTCTCCCTTCTCTCTAAAACGGTCAAAGAACTCCGGTTGAATATTCACCGAATTTTGAAATTTTTCGTCGAAATCTGGGTTTTTTGTCGGAAGTTCACCGAAAAGTTGGTCGATTTTTGGAAATCTTCATCGAAAACTGGGCAGCTAGCCGAGAACTTCAAACTTAGCTGAAATTGTCACCGAAAAATTTAACTTTCGTCAAAAAGTTCACCAGAATCTGGAAATTTTTCAAAAATTTCCAAAAAACATTTCGCCAAAAATCTCCAAAAATTTTTTTCGATTCCTACAACTATTCTAACACTTCTAAACCTTTTCTTAGCCTTCAAAAATCTTCTATATGTCATTTTCTCTCAACCAGTAGCTTCTTTCCTCACTGTTTTTTTCTATGTTCTGTTCTGTTCCTAAGGATCCCTTTTATAGGGATTGATCAGAAGAGTTTCTGATCAATCCCAATTCCTCATTGGATCGGGATTCAATCATTGAATCTAACATGGACTCTTCTGATTGAATCCTAATCCAATTTTCAGTCAGATAAATAAAAAAAATAAAAAAAATCAAATGAAAATAAATCAGATAAATCAAAAAAATTAACAGATAAATTAAAATTAAATAACAGATAATACATAATCTGATATACATAAATATTAACAAGAAAAAAAAGAAAAAAAAAATAAAGATATATACATATTAATAAATACATAAATACCTAAGATAAAAAAAATAAAAATATATATATAAAAAAAATAATAATAATAGAAATAAAATAAAAATGTAAAATAAAAAAAATAAAAAAAAAATAAAATGAAGAAAAAAAAGAACATAGACTTACCTATTTGAACCAGGCCCAATTGATCCGGGCTTGGACCAAATTGGGTGTCTACAAATGCAAAGCTTAGCCTATAAAGTTTTTTCAAAAACCATATAGACATGGAATGCTTAAACTAAAATAAAGTTGAATTGGGGATTATAAGCTCTTATAGAGAACCCAAAATGAGCAAGAGACATCAATATTGAAAACTACGAAAAGGCTTAGTTGCACAGTCGAACAAAGCCTGGCTTTACTTAGGTGATTTCAATGAGATCTTAAGTGATGATGAGAAATAGAAAGACAACCCCAAGGCTGTGGGATAAATGAAAAGCTTTAAATCAATGATGGAAGGAGTATAGTTGAATGACTTGGTATTCAAGGGGATCCAGTATACTTAGAAAAGAGGTATGGATGGCCGATCATTGATTAGAGAAAGATTGAACAAAAGATTGGGTAATAAGGGCTAGATTGAAATGTTCCTTTTTTACACTGTAGCCAACTTAATTTCATCTATCTCATATTATAATCCCATATTAGGGGATACTAAAAGTTATGTGGAAGAGGTGCAAAATATAAAGAAACGTAGAAGATTCTGCTTTGAATCGGTCAACTTTTAGGCTCAGTCATAGCACTCAACCATGTCACTTACGTTATCTCCTCTCAATGCCCTTCAAGCTTAAACTCTAGGTTGACTTAATACATCATCCACTTGGGTGTTTTGCTTCTATATATTATCATATACTTGCTATATCCAAGTCAAACTTTTTTCATTCTGATATCGACGTTCGAGTACATGAAGTTGATGGATGCAGCCAACCTACGATCTACCAACAATCTTTCTCCTAATAACACCATTGGGACTCGAACTCATGATCTTGGCTTGATAGCACTTGTTGGGAGATTAACCATACTTCAAGTTCATAAGAGCATATTAAAGAGCTTATACATATATGTTGAACATCACTTGAGCCCAAAAGCTTAAGCCATTGGGTTTTTTGATCTTTTATGTATATATGGGATATTTCAATCTTATTTTTTAATAATGTAGGATTCTTTACTCACATGTGAACCATCTAACAATAGGTATTGGTCAAGTTTAATAGCTTGCAAAAAGACATTTTAAAGCTAAAAGATGAGTTGGTCATCTTAAAAATATAGACCCCACTTATGATAATTGGCTCAAGCATAAAAAGCTCGATAGGAGCTTAGTGGTATCTTGGAAAATAAGGAATCTTTTTAGGCACAGAGAGCAAGAGTGAGTTGGCTTCACGAAAAGGATAAAAAAATAGCCCACTTTCATGCATAGGCCACTAGTCAAAAGAGAAACAATTTCATTAGAGGTATAAAGGGTAAAGATGGTATATGTATTGAAGATAATGAGGAAATGAAGAATGTGGTACTAGATTACTTTCAAAATTTATTTAGATCTCAAGGGATGAGTAATGTGGAGAATATCTTAAAGGTGGTTGACATTAGTATTACTCCAGAAATGAATGGTTTCTTACTAGCAAAATTTAAGGCATAAGAGATATATGAAGCTATCTCACAGATGCACCCCACTAAGGCTCTGGGTCCTAATGAAATGCCAGCAATCTTCTTTTAGAAGTTTCAAAACATTGTAAGAGGTGATGTGGTTAATTACTATTTATATTTTCTAAATGGGAATTCTAGTTTAGAAGTAAACAGTATATATCTTGTCCTTATTCCTAAAGAAAAGAATCCTAGGAAAATTATTGATTTTCGTCCTATAAGATTATGTAATATTATCTACAAGATTGTAGCAAAAGTTGTAGCTAACCAAATAAAACATGTTCTACCTCATTGTATTAGTCAAAATCAAAGTGGATTTATTCTTGGGTGATTACTATCGATAATGTCGTAATTACCTACGATTTGTTTCACAAACTCAAAATGAAGAGAAAATGGAGGGAAGAATTTATTGCTCTTAAACTCGATATGAGTAAAGCAAATGATAAGATCGAGCAAGGCTTTTTAGAAGCTATGATAAATAAGCTTGGCTTTCATAATTGATGGGTATCTTTTATTATGCAATGTATTACATTTGTAAATTATTCTTTTATTTTCAATGGTGATGTTATAGAAAGTTTTGGGTTAAGATGAAGGTTGCGACAAGGAGATCCCCTCTCACCATACCCGTTCTTGGTATGTTTAGAAGGTTTTTCAGTACTTCTATGTAAGCACCAACATAAAGTTCAGATAAGTGGGGTTAGTGCAAGCAAAAATGAGCCTCGAATCACTCATCTATTTTTCACCGACAATAGTTTGATATTCTTGAAGGCAAACCAATATGAATGCAAAACGGTAAGAGATGTGCTAAAAAGGTAAGAAGAAGGTTCAAGCTAAAAGATTAATCTGGAAAAATCTTTGATATTCTTTAGTAAGAATGTAAATAAGGATGGAAGAGAAAGTGTGCAACAGTTACTACAAGTGCATGAGACTCTCAATCCTAACAAATATTTAGGTCGACCAACTATGGTAAGAAAAAACAAAAGGGCAACTTTCGGGTATGTCAAAGACAAAATCTAGTCTAAGATTAAGATGTGCAGCAGTTGCACTTTATCTCTGAAAGGCAAAGAGATCTTCATAAAAGTGGTGCTTCAAGCGATCACGGCATATAGCATGAGCTATTTCTTTTTTCCAAGAAATTTTTGTCAAGAACTTAACAGTTTAATTATTGCCTAAGTGGAATGCTAAACAAGATAAAAAGAAGGTATCTTTTGTTAGGGAGGGAGATAGGCTTTTTTAAAATTAAAATTAAAACAAGATAAAAGGTTTTTTTAAAATTTAAACAAGAAATAATAAAATTTGGCTAATTGTAAATAAATTACTCTACATTTTTATTAAACTCAATCAGCCTTTTAATAGGCTTACTAACAGAGAAAAAAACTAAAACAGTTAACAGATAATAAGAAAGTGAGGAAAGTGACTGAATATTAGGAATCACTTAACCATGTTTAATAACTACTACCAACTAATCCTAAAAACCATCATCTACTACCAACTATATCCTAAAAACTAGGACTTTGAGCCCAACGTGAGCTTAATTTTGAATCATTTTTCAATATCTTTTAGATTTGGTAGGATGGGATGTGCAAGAGCAAAAGAGATAGAGGTATGGGATTCAGGCAGTTTGAAATTTTCAACCAAGCACTCTTAGCTAAACAAGGTTGGTGGTTGATCCAAGACAAAGAGTCACTTGTCTATAAGGTGCTTTGCAACAAATACTTTCCTGATGGTAATTTCCTTGACACTCGACTGGGCAGAAACCCTTCCATGACGTGGAAAAGTATATGGATGGTTAGGGATTTCCTTAAGACAAGCCTACGGTGGAGAGTGGGTAATGGGATGGATGCTAATCTATGGGTTGACAATCGGATGTCGGATAGCAGATCCCTCTCACCAGAAATGTGCGCCCAGAGCATATTAGGAATGAAGGCAAAAGTTGCTACCCTAATCGATACCCATAAAATAGAATGGAGAAAGGAGTTTATAAAGTCTTTATTCTTGGCTGAAAATGCTCAGGTGATTTGCATGATTCCTTTGGCACGAGGAAACCGTGCTGACATCCGAGTTTGGAGTTTAAAGAAAAATGGCAAGTTTTTTGTGCATATTGCATATCATATGTTGACGAATGGAAATAGCTTGGTAGATGGAGCACAAGACCAGGAAGAGAGTACACGGTTAGAAAGAGTAAGGAGAACCTAGGCTATGTTATGGAAAGCAAAGACCCCAAATAAGATTAGGATCTTTGGGTGGAAACTGAACCATGGTTTCCTGCCAGTATTTAATAATCTGAAAAGAAGAGGGTTGGATGTGTCACCAAGATGCCCAAGATGTTGCCAGCATGACGAGACTGTTAATCATGCCATTTGAAAATGCGATAATGTGAAGGATATATGGTGTAGGGTTGACATCCCAACTACATGGAGGATGCAGGGAACACACGGGATAAAAGGCTGATAAATACTATGACAGATCGAGTGGATACGAACACCTGAGAGTTTGGACTTATTCTCACCTGGGCTGTGTGGCATAGCAAAAATCTGGCTGTCAAAGAAGGTGAGCTACGAATACCATATATGGTAGTCGAATTTGCTAGGAGCTATCTAAAGGTTTTCAAGCTTGCAAATGAAATCGAAGGTATGCACCAGTGGCCTTATGGGGACTGGGAACCACCATCCCAGGGATATGTAAAAATCAACTTTGATGGGGCAGTGAGTGAGACAAAAGGTGTGGGAAGCATTGAAGTTGTTGCAAGCCAGGGATTTAAATAGCGGTCGCGGTCTCGTTTTCGGTCACGTAGCATTTGTCACATTTTCAGATATAACGGAGATAATTGCTGTCACTGCGGTTATCACGGTCGTGAAATTTTTTTTTTTTGCACAATTTATTATAAAATGTAATAATTATAATTATAATTATAAAAACTCTTATTCAATGATTTTAAAAATAGTTTATGACACTCTATGTTTTTTATTTTCTAAAAAAGTTATTCACAATTTTATTTAGATTATAAAAAGCATTCATATTTGGTTTATCCATAAAATTTTTCTTGGCCAAGTTTATATTCAATATTAATTCTAGACAAATCAAATATTAACAAAATATAATATGTTAAATACCAAGCATTTAATTTAATGAAATTACAAACTTAAAAATATAATAAATTCAAATTCCATCAACTACAATTATTAATACATATTTCAAATTTACCACATGGTAGAATGACAAGGAGGATCAGATTCTCTATCTTCACTTTAAGAGCCAAGTTGACTCCATCTCCATCCCTGAGACCTTTGTTCTTGATACATTTGAGGTGGAGGATATATTTGAGGATGATACATTTATGATGGAGGGTATATTTGTGGTAACTGATACATTTGAGGTGGAGGATATATTTGAGGAGGTGGAGGATACATTTAAGGTGAATAATAACCATATGGAAGTGGATAACCATGAGGAGGTTAAAAATTATGTTGTTCTGGTGGATAGTAATGTCTTTGAGTACTAGCAGATGATTCACTATACTTAAAGTTACTAAAATTTGGTCTCTCACCTGAAGATGAAGAACCTCTAGAAATTTCATAGTGGTGCTTCTTCGCTTTTCCTTTTGATCGAGTTGTACGTGCACTTTGGCCCTCACTAGATTCAGCAAATGGATTTCCTCCGTATTCTGCCATATTAATAAAAAGTCCACCAATAGCAGCAACCCCAAATTCTCCTTCCAAGTAGGCTGTAAGGTTGATTTGCATCCATATTATCACCAAAATTCGCACCATCGCCATCATCATCTCCATCACCATCTTCATCACCATCATCATCTGGACTTAAACCACCACCATCATCACTCTGACTTAGTGTTGGACTTGAACTTGAATGAGACACATTCCTTTCTTGAGATTGACATGATCGTCTAACATTCATTTCATTATCAGAATTATCTGCAGGTAACCAATCAGAGTTTTGACCATCTAATAGAGGATTTTCTTTCTCTTGCAACCATTCTATTAGTGGATCATCATCTTCAAAAATATGGTCAAGGCTAATAGGATTAAAACTATTATTTATTTCATCAATGCTCATTCATTTCTGATGTCTCATCTTCAACCTCATGTTATAATAGGTATATACAAGTTTTTGGAGTCTTTCAAACTTCAATCTATTTCTTGCTTTGGTGTGAATATAGCTAAATGTGCTCCAATTACGTTCACAATTTAATGCAGATGTTGTTTGACTAAGCACTTTGATTGCTAGTTTTTGTAATTCAGGAACACAAGTGCCATATATCATCCACCACTCAGCTGTATAAAATTATTTAAATTAAATTTCAATGGGCTATACAATTAAATAATATAAATAAATTATAATTATTTAACTTACTATTTACCTGGATTCATTTGCTTTCAAGCTCTTTGTGCTTGTGGACTACCAAATGTTTCATGCTTGTCTCGAAATAATAACAACTACATCGATTGAAAATACAATAATAAATGAATAAATAAAAAATAATTTAATTTTAATACATAAAACAAATGTTAAAGTTATAAAATAATATTAAATACTAACCTGATTAATCATTCTGATTTGAGTATCTATCGAAAGTTCTAATCTTTCAATAACTACTTTTATACCTTCTAATGTTTCCTTAAATACATTTGAAGAATGTTCCACTCCAAATTGAAATTGTGGATTTAGATAGTAACCTAAACATAATTTATAACAATATTATATTAAAGTAATAAAAAATAAATATATAAGCAATTTAAGTATAAAAAATAAGCATATTTTTTAAATACCATCTATATTCTTGGTTTACTTACCAGCTGAATACAAGTCAAAGTGCATGAAACTCCATCTATTGTCAATAATCTTTTCATATTCAGCAGAATAATTACGAGTTTGTTGAATTGCTTGTTTAGCTTTATCCACAGCCTTGTAAATAAAGCCCATTATTGGTTTTTCATCACCATCTACAAGGCGCAACACTTTTACCAAAGGCCCATAAACTTTTATTATATCGCTTGCTTTTTTCCAAAAATCTTTTTCCAAAATGATTTTTTTGACTTCATAAGCAGGTCCTGATTTTTGTTGTCCCCATTTTGAATCTTTAAATTCCTATATATTCATCAATAAATTTTTAGAGTAATATATTTTAAATTAATATTTTAAAACAATAATATCATAAAAAGATGCTAGATTTAAATAGTTGTACTAATTACTAAGTACTAACCTTTGAATTGAACATCTCTCTCAAACTTTGCTTTTGCCTCATTATTTCTTCTAATTGTATGAAATGAGTGGCAAATCAGGTAAGCGCAAGACGAAGTATTTGCTTCCCTTGTGTATATTTCTTCATCAAATTAACAGTCAAAATGTGATTGTATATAAAACAAGTCACTTTCTTTGCATCATCCAAAACCTTTGCCACATTTTTTTTCCTCCCAATATCTTCAAGGCATAAGTCCAAACAATGAGCTGAACATGCTGTCCAATACAAATATTTTCTCTTCTCCATTAGTCTTTTTCTTGCGGCCTTAAGTGCTGCCTCATTATCAGTGACTATTTGAACAATATATTTTTCTCCAATTTTTTCCACAACTTCATCTAATAATCTGTAGTAAAAGTTTATATCTCTACTACGACCACTTGAGACATCTATAGATTTTCAAAAAATAGTCCCTTTACCACAGTAAACAAGGAAATTAATGATATGCATTTGATTCAAACTATTGGTCTAACCATCACACATCAAAGTGACACCCAATTCATTCCAATAAGCTTTTAATCCATTAACCCATTCATGAACTTGTTGATATTCAGACTCTAAATACACATCTGAGACCTCATAAGGTGTTGGAAGTCTTACATGTTGGCCAACTTCTGCTACCACAAAAATCAAATTATGCAACCATGGGGAATTTGCTAATTAAAAAGGAAGTCGATCATATATCAAAAATTTTGATACTGATTCACCCATTTTTCTTCTTAATGTCTTTAGAAATGAATCACTTACTTTTGGTTGTCTTGAACTTTTACTTCTAACCAATTCAAGAATAGCTCCCCTTAATGAAAATTCAGACTCATTTGGAGTTGATTTCTTTGTTCTTTCTTCAAAATATTCAGCAACTGAACATGAGAGCTTCGTCCTTTTTCATATATGTTACTCCAACCATTAGTTCTTTGTCTGAATTCTTATCTTCTGTGCCACTCATGTTGTGATTGGATACTATCTCGCACGGCTTGTCTAGTAGCAATGTCTTCATCAATAAATCCTTCATAATCATCTTCCCCACTTAACTGTGATAAAAATTCATTTTTTCTCCTTTTATTGTCAGCTTTTTTTTATTTGCTTTCTTGAAGGAGTTTCATTATACTTTCTCTTACTATACCTATTAATAATATAGTTAAAGAAAAAAAGAAAATTAGTTGCACATGCTTATGTAATTTTATAATTTTTATTAAGAAATTAAAAATAATATTTTCAAAGAAATTAAAAAAACATAACATACCAGTAACGTTGGGGCATAGTGCAACATTGCCAGTTTTATGAGCAATGTGTTCTTTGAAACGTGTTATTCCTTCTTTTACAACTTTACCACAAAGTTTACATGAAACATTTCCTCTTGTATTTGGCACAGGTGTTCCAAAATGCCAACCTATATCATCACTTGGCGCGCCCTCTACTCCTTTACTCGGGAACTCTTCATGTGGTGGCATACTTACTATTTTGTATAAAAATAAAATAAACTTATATTTAGAAATATTAATATTACTTATTACATCATTAAAAATTGATTTTACGCGAAATTTTTTAATTTTTAGTTTTTAATCTTAAGAATATTATTAAATAACTTAATCTTTTTGATGCACTAATTGATATTAATTTTTTTATCACAAATAACTTCAAATAATTATATAATAAATACAATCTTCAATAATTACACAAAAATAATAAGAATTAATCTAATATCAAAAGAATTGACAACAATATAAATATCAAAACAACAAAAAAAATTATTAAATTTCATATACAAAATTATAAATTAATAACTAACACAATCAAAATATAATATTTAATTTTAATTAATTTTTGTCTAACTTATATAAAAAATTTATCAATAATTTTCATCTACAATCTCTATGTATATCATATTAAATTATTAATCTCTTATTTTTTTTAATTATAAATCTTCAATCCCTCTAATTAGTTTTTATCTAAAAAAAATTTCATAAATTAAAAGTTTTCAAACTTATATTTTAATAAAATTTTCAAACCTATATTTTTTATTTTTTAGTTTTTATTCTTAATAAGAGTAATAGATCATAAAATGCTAAATTTGTTAAGTAACTTAATTTTTTTGATACACTAATTAATATAAACTTTTTTTTTTATCACAAACAACTTTTAATAATTATATAATAAATACAATCTTCAATAATTACACAAAAATAACAAGAATTAATATAATATTAAAAGAATTGACAATAATATAAATATCAAAACAACAAAAAAATTAAAATTCATATACAAAATTATAAATTAATATATAACACAATCAAAATATAATATTTAATTTTAATTATTTTTCATCTAACTTATACAAAAAAATTTATCAAAATTTTTCATTTAAAATATCTATATATTATATTAAATTATTAATCTTTTTTTTTAATTATAAATTTTCAAAACCACTAATTAAATTTTATCTAAAAAATTTTTAAAAATTAATTATAAAATTAAATAAAAAAATTCAATCCCACCCTTCAAACACCCTACCACACCCAATCCCTCCCCACCCCCATCAATCCCTCTCCACCTTCCCCCCCAACATCCCACCACACCCAATCCCTCCCCACTTTCCCCCCAACGCCCCACCACACCCAATCCTCCCCACCCCATCCAATCTCTCCCCACGTGCCTAATATATCAAATTTGTTTAATTCTTTCTAGCAAACGGCAAACCCTTCTAGAAACGCTACCTTCTTCTATTCATCTTCTTCTTCGTCTTGCCTTCTCTGGCTTTCCAAAATTTTTTTCTTATTTCTTATTTTTTTCATTTCTTATTTTCTCTCACATCCCTTTATCACTATCACTTGCTAACTTGCCTTGTATCTACAGATATCTCATTCATCTTTCAAACTCTCACAAGACACAACAGATCATTTTACAAAAATTTTACAAAAAAAAAAAAGGTAATTTAACTTTCTTTTCTTACCTTATTTGATCTTGAATGTTGATTGAAAACTTGAGGTTGATTTGAATTTAAATGTCGAAAATACCGATTGAATGGTTGAAAGTTGAAACTTGAAATAATTGATCTGTTTTTTAGCTCATTTTAAAATTTATTTTGATGATAAAGATCTGAGACTATGAGCTTTATTTTTTGATTTGGCTTTTACTTTTACTTTTGCAGGTTTGTTGTTTTATTCTGCAGGCTTAAAATTTTTTTTTTGTTAGAACTATTAAATCCGTGAGTAGAAAAACGGAACAGCGGCAATAACGGAACTATTAAATCCGTGAGTAGAAAAACGGAATAACGACAATAACGGTCCGTTATTGTCGCTATTGCCCATTACGCCGTTATTTTGCGGCCGTTACTCTCCGTTTTTGCTGTGAATAAATTTTTCAATCGCTTTTTATCTATTAACGGTGGTGGAGGGCAACGTTACCGTAATTTTACGACCGTTATTCCGCTATCAAACCGTTATTTAAATCCTTGTTGCAAGGGATGATAGGAGAAGGTTTACGAGGGCTGTTATAGCTAGCTAGAGTAAACCATACAAACAACCCAGAAGTGGTGGAGACCCTTGCTGCTGGGGAAACCATTCATGTGGCGAAAGACATAAAGTTAAATGATGTGATCATTGAAGGTGATGCTATGGAGGTTATAAGGGGTTTTCAAACCTGGGATGATGATTTCTCAGCTACAGGACACATATTGGGTGATTTACGGCTAAACTGTAGGCTTTTCAGCTCGTGTAGGGTGGAACATATTAAAAGAGAAAGGAATCGTGTGGCTCATATGTTAGCGAGATATGCTTTGGAAGCTAGCTCCTCTGTGATATGGGAGGGGTGTGTCCCTCCTTTATTCAGGATGTGGTTAGTTCTAATATCCATTTAATGCAGTAATTTCTTATTTTCCTTCAAAAAAAAAGAAGAAAAATTATTAAATAGAACTTTCCTGTCAATTCACTTGTAGATTTAACGAATTAAGATACGACATTGTGTCTCGGGAATGAATTAAAGGGTGGGCACCTAAAAGAGGAAGAAAACAAGTTGAGAGAAGTCGGCGGTTGGTCCTGCATTTGCTCACGATACTCAAATCAGTTTTAGGAGAAGGTTAACAGAAAGCAAAGGTTAAGGGAATGAGAGTGAAAATGAGAGGCTTATTGTTACCTTGCAGACAATACTTGATATGAGAGAAAGAGAGACGTGATTGACACTCTCCAATGAGTGTGGTCGGCCTAAAGTAGTACCGTTCGTTTTGGCGCATGGATGACATACGTCCAGGGTCAATTGTCTAAGGTGAGACTACTGGGGGAGATCACGCCTGAGCTTGTCAGGGAAGGTTGGAGGTGGTGTTCCACCAAGTTGTTTGTTTACCTTGGTTGAGGTTAAAAGACCAAAATGCCCCTATCCCAATATTTTACATCATTCTGTCTCCCCACAACTAGTCTAATACTTCAGACAAGATAGACGCTCCCATGTGGAGTCAAAGCAAAAAATAGCATTCTCAGTTAGGTGTGCCTAGATCGGCAATCGTCACATCACATTTTTTTATTCACCCAGGGTTTTAAGTTATCATAGTTTAATCTATGCCAAGGTGGTGATATCCTTGGTGAATATTGCTAGGGTTAATTTATGCTAAGATAGACAATTTTTTTACAATAAATTGATATGATGGCAATGATAATCTCGAAATTCTTGGTAACTTACCATGCATTGCCGCTAATTTAATTCCAAAAGTTAATGCTAATCTCATCATTGCCATGGTGGCAATGGTCACGCAAAAATTTTGTTAATTTACCCTGAATTGCCGTGGTGAATCTAATTTGATTTCAAAATTCAATTCTAACTAAATGCCAAGGTTCAACGCAATCTCACTACTTTGCATTGCCGTGGTCAATGCTAGTGAAATTCTAAAATTCAACGCCAAAATTCAACCCAATCACGTTGTCGTGGTCAATGTTATTGTAATTCTAAAATTCAATATATCAATTAAATGCCAAAATTCTACCTAATCTTACAATGGTGCCAATGGTACGTTACCAATGACTTACTTTGTTTTGGCGTGAAGAGCTTTACCATCAAAGATCTGATCTTACTATTTGATTATGAGAAATCTATTAAAATTATATTTTTTTAATTTGAGGTATCCTGTTATATTTATTACTAATATAAAAGATATATAAAAGCAATAAATTAATAAAAAAATGTTAAAATTATAAATTTTATCAATTTATAAACAACTTTGGACTCTCTATTTTATTGTTGATGATTAAATTTTCTCAATTCCATGAGTGTAACTTAATAATGATCACAAATCAATTGATTTTAAGTGTTTATAAATAATTATTGGTATATACAATAAATAAACAGATAATGAGATGGTTTTAATTCCTCTTGAATTATAACACATAAAATTAAATCATGCATGGATTATGTAAATGCTGCTAAATGCAAATCTACAAAGTTAAAAAAAATTCAGGGGGCATTTGGTTCAGGGGAATCCAAACATTTTCTCCCGAAATCTTACTGTTGGTGTTTGATTCCAACGTTTGATTCAAGGTAATATTATTTCAAAGAAAACTGATTGATTCCCAATAGTACCTAATGTCTCCGAATAAAAAACTTACCTCTCTTTATGGTATTCTAGGATTTCAGGGGAAAAAGTAGCATTATTTTCAAATTTGCCCTAACTAAAAAATTATGAAATAGTCAATACTATTTTGAAAAGCATGTCTGGAATTGAATGCAAATGAGTTGTCAGTTTCTACTGGTAAAATATTTTGTTTATAAATGGCATTTGGTATGAAAAATGCCTTCAATAATCTCCTTCAATTTTTATGGAAGGCATTTTTAAACAAAAATACCTTGAATAATCCCCAAAAAAAATTGGAAGGGATTATTGAAGGCCTTTTTGACAAAAAATATCTTAAATAATCTCCTTCAACTTTTAATTGAAGGGGATTATTTATGACATTTTTGGCTAGAAACACCATGAATAATCCCATTCAATTTTTGGTAAGAGATTATTCAAGATGTTTTTTGGTAAAAAATACTTTGAATAATCCCCATAAAAAATGGGAGGGGATTATTGAATGCGATTTTGGATAAAAAAAACACCTGAAATAACCTATTGGAAAACACAAAAAGTGTTAAAAGGAGGATCAAAACTATCATCTTATGGTTAACAACCATATACTTTAACCAATTGAGCTACTCCAATTTTTTTATAATTGAAAAGTCTTATTTAAACTAAGAATAATCCCCTTTGGAAGGGATTATTTAAGAGGGGATTATTTCATGCATTTTCTACCAAAAACGCTTTCAACAATCCTCTCTCATTTTTTTTGGATTATTCAAGGCGTTTTTGGCCAAAAAATGCATTGAATAATCCCTTACAGAAAATTGAATGGGGTTATTCAATGCATTTCTGGCCAAAAATACCTTGAATAATCACTTACAAAAAATTGAATGGGATTTTTTCATGTCGTTAAAAGGCAAAAATACAAATTTACTATTATTGTTGTATTTTATAGTTTAGATGGCTTTAATACATGATATTAAACTTGTTCAAATGATTGAACTTGGTTTCCACAATTGATATGTATGAAAAACTACCATTTACGTTTGTTTAAGATTTTTGTGCCATTAAAAGGTAAAAATGCAAAATTGCTATTATTGTGCTATTTTAAAGTTTGGATAGATTCAATACATGATATTAACTTGTCCGAATGATTAAACTTGGTTTCTATGATTGATATGTGTGAAAAAGTTGGTGTTTATATCTGTTTAAGACTTTTTTTACCATTAAAAGGCAAAAAAGCAAAATTGCTATAGTTGTTCTATTTTAACAATTTTGATAGTTTCAATATAAGATATTAAACTTGTTCGAATGATTGAACTTGACTTCCACAGTTGAAATATGTGAAAAAGTTATCGTTTACGTCTATTTAAGATTTTTTATGCCATTAAAAGGCAAACATACAAAATTGCTATCATTGTGCTATTTTAATAGTTTGGATAGCTTCAATGCAGGATATTAAACTTGTTCGAATGATTGAACTTGATTTCACAGTTGATATGTGTGAAAAAGTTACTGTTTATCTTTGTTTAAGATTTTTTTTTATGTCATTAAAAGGTAAAAATGTAAATTTACTATTATTGTTCTATTTTAACAATTTGGATGGCTTCAATACATGATATTAAACTTGTCCAAATGATTGAACTTGGTTTCCACAGTTGAAATATATGAAAAAGTTATCGTTTATGTCTATTTAAGACTTTTTATGCTGTTAAAAGTTAAAAAAGCAAAATTGCTATTATTGTGCTATTGTAATTGTTTAAATAGCTTCAATACACAATATTAAACTTGTCCGAATGATTAAACTTGGTTTTCACAATTGATATGTGTGAAAAGTTTCTATTTACCTCTGTTTAAGATTTTTTGTGTCATTAAAAGGCAAAAATGTAAATTTACTATTATTATTCTGTTTTAATAGTTTGAATGATATTAAATTTGTCTAAATGATTGAACTTAGTTTCTACAATTGATATGCATAAATAAGTTGCAGTGGATATGTGTTTAATAATAATATGTGTTTTTATGTAAGAGATTGAGATGGACGAAAAAATTGGATGTGTAAAACTTTTTCGATTAACTTACACAAAAAAGACGGATCTTACCTAAATGTCAAAACATAAGAAATTGTAGTAATTTGTTGGATTCATTTTATAGAGAAAGTAAATATTTACTATTTTAAATATATTATAAATTAATTATTAAACTTGATAGTTTTATTAATTAATTTACAGGAGAAAGTGAAAAAAAAAATGATTGTTGAGATTAAAGTAGCATCTGATGGTTCTATCAATATGTAAGAATTGAAAAATTGGATTTTCATTGAAGTTTCTGAAAAAGAAAGACATAGATGGGTTTGAGGCCTTAGATTGGGTCTAACACCATCTAGCTACTATAGACGTAGCTCTCATCAATACATTCTTAACAAATCAGTCTTTGTGAGATATCTCTATATTGAGAGAAGAATTGCAAACTATGCAACAACATTTCGAGTAAATTGAAGTAAAAAGAGAATAGGAGCATGTTACAATTAAACAGAAGCATGTTAAAATTGAAGAAGAACATGTTAGAATGGAACAAGAACGTGCAATATTTCAACAGTTGCATGATCGATTCGACACTTTTATGAATTTTGTGTAACAACAATTTTCAGGAACTAATCTAAGTGGTTCACCAACTCAGGTATTTTATTTAGTAACTATTTATATTTTTGTAATATAAAAAATAGCTTATTATTAAGCGTT
The DNA here is from genome assembly GCF_047325235.1 of Durio zibethinus. NCBI lineage: Eukaryota > Viridiplantae > Streptophyta > Magnoliopsida > Malvales > Malvaceae > Durio > Durio zibethinus. The sequence goes on from NC_143165.1 coordinate 16,163,716, forward strand.
AAATCTTGTATTACTTTATTTAATAGGTTCTTAAGCACGCTGTGACCAAGATGGGAAAAATCTTTCATCAAATGTATTTGTTCCAAATCTATGCAATCATCAATTCCATACATTTTAGATTTTTGGTTAATGTACTAAAATAATTTGAATGTTATTCTATGTATTAAACTTTGTGTTCCATCCATATTTGAATAAATTATGTATTTATAATATTCAGTTTATTAATTTAAATTTGTTTTTATTTCTTTTAATATTTTTTTATTTAATGATAATAATCAATATTAAAAAAAATTTTAAATAAATTTTGTTAATTTAGAGGCGTTTGTGCCTAAAAGCGGCGCTAAATGCAAAAATGTAGCAACACTTTCTACTATAAATGCCGCTAAATTCAGTGGGATTCTCTACTATAAACATTGCTAAATTTAGCATTTAGCAATGTTTTTGAAAGCAAACGCCACTAAGTTATTGGTAATTTTCTAAAAACACCACTACTTTCCCTAATGCAGGTATAGCTGACACTCTTAGTGGCGTTTTTGGCAAACACCGCTAATCTTTTTTTAAAAAAAAAAAACCACTAAAAACTTAATCCCCTGTAGTGATGGTAATCTTGTAACTTGGATGAGTACAAAACAGAATGTGGTGGCAAGATCAAGTGCTAAAGTAGAGTTCACAACAATGGCTCAAGGAATTAGTGAACTACTATGGTTAAAGATTATCTTAGAAGACTTGAAGATCAAGTGAGATGGACCAATGAGACTCTACTATGATAAAAAGTCTGCAATAAGCATTGTACACAATTTTGTGCAATATAATAAAACAAAACACATTGAAGTAGACCAACATTTCATAAAGGAAAAACTAGACAGTGGGTTGATTTGTACACCGTATGTATCAACCAAGGGTCAACTTACAAATGTGTTGACTAAAGGTCTCAGCAGTGCAACATTTCAAGAAATTATTTCTAAGCTGGGAATGGAAAACACCTGTTCACCAGCTTAAAAGAGAGTGTGGGAAAACACTTATTATAGCTGGTTGTAATCTTGTAATCTGTATATTTATATTTGTATCTCTAGAATTAAGGACAAAAAATTAGGATAGACAATCTCTCAATTATGGATCAGTTTTTAAGAAGATTTTGTTTTCTAGTTTACCCACTAACTAATTGTATATAAACATAAGGTGCTTGTATAATTCTTTATATGCAGTTTTTCAATATACATTCAGTTTACTCTTAGTTTTCACATAATTTTATTTTTTAGTTTTTCCACAAAATTAGATAAGCTTAGGCTTCTTTTCTACAAGAATTACTCTTGAAAGCTACTTTACAATGCTCGAAAGTTTATTCAGATGAAGTCAGGTTCGAGTTTGATGTCTTATGTATCATATGCTTTTTGATTTTCATATGAAATGCCACCGTACTATCAGTCTTTATCGATGTACATATCTTTTATTCTTTTGCAGTGTGAAGCTTGCTAATCAAATTCCTTATTATGTCTCCATTAACATCGTGTTATTGGGATGTGCTTTTGTGTTTTCACTGATTGCCTTTGCAAAAAGTGGATCTTCATCACTCTTAGCAGCAATTGCAAATTCAGGCTTGACTGCTGCCTTCACATTAATATTTGTTTCTGAAATTGGAGACAAGGTAACTAACTATCATAAATACCTTCATGAGTTCTTGATCCCTTTTTTCTTTCCTTGATTTAAGCCATCAATCTTAGTTTAAATTGTGTCATACCAACTACACATGTCTCTTCATCTACCCCTTCTGATAAGTTCTTCCCTTTCGTTTGAGTTATCGGTAAGTTCTTCCTTTGCTGAGCTTCTAACTGATATTATCTGTCTCAATCAGTTTGGTTTTAGTCTAAGGCTTAAACTATTGGATAATTCCACTAAGAGGAAGGGCGTTAACTCTGATTAACCAAGATAGCACATTTACCAAAACAAAGATTTTTAAATTTCGGCAGTCCATGCATATATCATTGACTTGGCATCCACACTACATTAGAATTAGATCCATTAAATTCCTTATAAGGTGAGCTCACCAGTTAAATATCCAAGATATTTTGTCGTTTGAACCAGAATTAATCACTGCTCAATAGTGCTGCATTTTGGAGGCATTTCTTTGAAACACTGTGAGGAAACGAAAGAATCTCCTATCATTCTTTTTAAACTAAACATCTGATCCAAAATAGAGTAGAATGATCATCCTACTAATGATGGATTAAGAACGAAAGTTCATGTTGTGGAAACCAAGAAGTTTGAAAAAGGCTTATAGTTGTTTTATCAATCAACATTTGCTGCCCTGTCTATCTTTCTTTTTTCGTGGCCTATTGCTCCATTTAATTGCATGTTTGACTGAATCGATCTGACACTTCTGGAACTGACACTATTGAATCTAAGAAATTTCATTACTCTCTTAAGCTCGCGATAGTGCCTTTAGAAACCTTACCTGAGATTAAGTTATATTTTTCATCTCTTGATCAGTCATTTTTTATTGCTGCACCCTTGACCATGCAATATGAGAAGGGACTGGTATGTTCCCTCTCTCTCTCTCTCTCTCTCTCTCTCTCTCTCTCTTGCATTAGGTTCTCACTCTTTTTTCTATATATTATTGTTGTTTTAATTGAAGTTTTCAAATGAATATAAATTTGGTATTTAATTTTTCCCTTTCTCTTTTGGAAAACAAGAACTAGTCATTTCTGTTGCAACAAAACTTGAAGTTAAGCTTCCACTTCTTTAAGCTATTGTTATTTTTACGGCTTACATTAAAAACTTTGATACATAAAGAAATGTCGGTAATATTAACAATTAAAGCACAGTTACCATATGTTAAAATGCTATAAAATTCTTGCCTTCCTTCTCATTGTGGATTGCAATGGTGAAACACTCATTGGTTTGTAATGACCAATGTTTCATCCTTTAAACAACTTAATTACAATCCTAATGTTATCATGGTTCAATTTCTAATTTATTTCAATGGCGTTGGTTCCACGACACATACTTGTGATGAGTATCTTCATTGACTAACACATACAATAATATTGTAATATCCTTGAAGATGCTTTTTCCTTTTGTTAGTTTGGGTATATATTGCAGATTTTATTTCATATTCTCTGGTTCTTGGACTGATAAATCTTTTACTTTCTTGGACCGAATATGTTTTTAACATTTATTAAATCATTGGAAAGGTTCTGTTGGGGTCAATGGGTGCTCTTTCTCTTATGACAATCTTGTTGGTAGTAATTGGACGGATCTTTCAATCAGTTCCAGCTCAATTCCCGACCAGTAAGTTCTTATTCCTTGCATCTACCATGTCTCATCATCTGAGACATTGCTTCTCTTTGATGATTTATTCAGATCAACAACATGAGCACTCTAGCTACTATTAAGTATTACCGACACTAAAATGTATGTTGATTTTGTGTTGTATCGTTTGGCAGATATAAACACATCCCTGAATTTAATTTAATTCAACCATGTGTTTCAGCCATGCGCATATAGTTTTAGATACTTTTCCCAGTTTTCTATGCTTTAAATCCACAACACAGCTGTAACCAATGTTATTTCCTCCAGTCTGAGATATTCATGATACATGAACTCTCAAACTAACTATATTATCAAGTTCATTTCTTCTTGCAATTTTATATTTTTCATAATGGATTACGGCCTATCAGTTATTAATAATTTCCTATTCTAAAGTTTCTGATGACTCCATTTTCGTTGATATATTTTGAAGCCTTGCCAATTGGAGAATATGCAGCAATAGCTCTTGTGTTCTTTGGCATAAAATCTATAAAAGATGCATGAGACTTTCCTCCAACTGTGGCAAAGAAAGGTGGCAAAGAGGCCCCAAACTTGATGACTTTTTAGAAGCTGAGGAACTTGTAATCATCTTTCTTCTGTTGAACGATATAAGTGGGCTGCTTCACATGCCTCTTGTATTAAAAGAAAAGAAAAAAAAAATAACGGAGAATTCTATTTTAATGTATTCAGGTGTCAAAGCGGCTTTCAAATCCACTTGAAATTGTCTAGAAGTCATTCAGCCTTGTATTTTTTGCTGTAAGTGTCTCTTTATCCTTTTTAAAAGTAACATTTTATCTCCAAAGGAAAGTCTGCTCTTTTGGTTGTTTTTAATAATTCTGAATGCAAAATATTGCAATTGCTCCCGGGAATGGGGAGACCGTTCAATGATTGTGACAATTGCACTTGGTGCTGGAAAGGTGCAACTTCGCTAACTTGATTCCTCATGATTATTTTTTTCAAACTTTTTTATCCTATGTAATTCAAAATAATTTAATGATCGCTGCTGCTTTGCCTCTTCAGTTACCATGAGGTGCGGCAAGTGGAGCCATTGCAGGACACCTACTCGCAACATCAATTGCAATTATAGGAGGAGCATTTCTTGGCAACTATATTTATGAGAAACTGGTATGACTGGAAATTTATCCTATGCTAGTATGATATTCAAGGCCTTGCTTCTTGACTTCTGTTGCAATTGTCTTATCTTCAATCAGGTTGGCTATTTGGGTGGAGCACTTTTTCTGGTTTTCGCCGCAGCCACATTTTTTGGAGTTTTCTAATAGATAAACCGACTACCGAGCCTAGAGAGACAGAAAGGGGTTAGTTTCCGGCGCAATTGTTGCGATACAGTGCAACCTCTTGATATAGAATTTGCCATTAGAGAAAATGATGAGAGGAAAAAGAGCCTAGATCTTCCACTGTAACAATTGAAAAAGGGGTTATGTTTGAAATATTTTCTCACTTCTCTCACAAGAAAAGAAATTCTTGTGTTCTCAACCGTGTAAAAGTTTGTACAAGAGATTCTCACTAATTTAGCATAGAATCAAGCTAAGCATATAGTAATCATATTGTATTGTAAACCTTATAATTACCATTCCAATGATTACATCAACAACTTGGATGGTTTTTGTCTACTGCAGCCAATTTTGGGGCCATAATTGATATGTTTCTCTCATGTATGTTGCTATACTTTTCTCATTTATGTTTCTCTCCAAAAGACTTGGAATGCTTTGAATGTTTCGGAATCCTGTAATTGCTTGGTTCTTAGTAAGTGAGATTGGAATATAGACAATTGCAGAGTAGGTTCTGTGCTTCTGATTTAATCAACTTCATGCTATTTCCTTTTCATCTTTTTTACAAAATCAGAGCCTATATCTATATTCTATAAAGAAAAATTATTTTATTCATGAGCGGTGGAACTCCAAAAAATAATAATAATAATAGTAAAAGATTAATAAGTGCCTCTTTAGATTATATTTATGAAAAAAATAATAATTTAATTAATTATTACATGAACATATAACAATTACTTAATCCTATTTTATAAGCCTTGAATATGATTTTTCAAATTCCAATTCGGTCAATTCAGCCCAAATTATTATTTACTAACAAAATAATATTTTAAAATATTAAAAAAATTAATATAAATTTTTTTTAACGTTTTTAATATTATCAAATTTAAATGTACACGTCAATTAAGCCAACCTCTAAAGATATGCGATATGCTTAGGATTTTGTTTTTTGCCTTCGCTTTTTAAAATTTTTTGGAAATCAAAGATTAAAACAAAACGGAGAGAGATATGGTGGAAAACTTTATAAATTGTAATGTTAATTGTTCTGATGTGAACGGCCCAAAAATGGCCACGATACCAAATTCCTGATCCATTTTCTGACAAGGAAGTTCAACAAAAACACCACAGAAACAAAGGGTTCTAAAAACCGAAACAAGAAAACAAACTCATGTCAATGAATCTGCTGCTTCTCCACTATTATTTATCCAAAACAATGATAGCATCATCATCAACAGTGGCTGTCACTTCTCCTGGTGGCCAAATTTCCAACAGGTTAAGACCGAGAACCAGGCCACCAGCAAAGGTGAGTTTATGGGAACAAAGACCAGCAGCAAGAAATATACACGTTAATAGCTGGAGATCAGCACCATTAAAATCAGTATGGGCAGTGGAAGCAGCAGCATCAGGTGGAGTTCCACTTCCACCATTGGATTTGACTGAGGAAAATATTGAACTTGTCTTAGCTGATGCCAGAGTAGAGGCAAGAATCTGAATTATTATTCTTTTTAAATTTATACTACCATTGCAATTTGGGAATGCATAAAATCGGTGTCTGTTTTTTCAGCTTGCTCAGCTTTTCGACAATTCAGTTGGCATAACAGGTGACTCTTCTTATTTATGCAGCTATAAACATTTTTATTACAGTTTTAAAAGTTTTAAACTGGAAAGACTTTTAGGACAAGTTGAACTAGCTGAATTGGATGGACCCTTTGTGAAGATTAGTCTCAAAGGTCGATTTTGGCACAAACGTTCCACAGTTGTAGCCAGAGTTGGAAATTATTTGAAACAGAGAATCCCTGTAAGTCAAAATTTTTGTTTCATTATTGTTAGTTTAAGCTTTTATGGTTCATGCAAATTTCTGTTGAAATCTGTTTTATTTCACTGCAAGGAAATCTTGGAGGTTGATATTGAAGATGAGAAGCAATTAGATGACAGCCCTGAAAGCTTTTGAGATGTTCAATGCCCCTTGGGTGTTCATATTAATTGTTTTTATTTAGCCCTTTTTTTGGCAGTTCAGGGGATGCAACCTTATTTACAGATTAGGTGAAAGATTGATTACAAATTCTTCAGAAATTAGATGGGTAAAGACTTCGATGAAACACTTCTATCTTATGATTTGTATTAACGCATCAACTCAAAATTAGAAATTATTGGACCTACTTTGGAACACAAGGTAACTTTTCTCAAGGTAGAGGGAATATGCCGCGTCTTAAAATAATTAACAAACTTGCTAATACTTGATGAATTTTCCTTTTAGATTAATTAGTTGATTCCACGAGAAAACTCTTTTTGAAGCAACATCGGTGCTTGGCTTGAATTCATATTAACAGAATCATCCAATACAAGTTACAAGGGAACCTTATCCATGCCTCAGTTAAAAGTAAGAGAAAAGGCTTGAAGTAATGCTCAGAGAAGAGCGACATACAAGTGAAAATTTTTCGAACTTTAAAGAATGGGCATAGTACACTGCATCAAATCATATAATTGCATTCCCATCATGGTAAGCATGGAACTACATTTCTTCTCCAAATAAACAAATGTCGAGTACAATAACAAATGAATAGTAATTTACTTTACAACAATCATAGCACAAGTAGGTGCCTGACTAAAAGTTGGTGCTCCTAAAAAGAATATGAAGGCCGTGGTTAACTCTCCTGGAAGTGTTTAACTATGGGAAAGAGAACTCATCATCGGTTGCCTCTTTCTTCTCCAATTTCATATATCTACATGGTAATTGATTCAGATCACTCATCTCGACATTGCTGGGATTGAAACCCATCATCTGAAAGTAATTCGAGAACACTTTTTTCAAGCCTTATTGCTCCTGCACCAGGCCTTAAGATGTTGGCACCCCCCCAAACTGAACATGTGCCATTGCCAGGCTCACCTATGCACCATTCACCAGGTACAACTTTGTCAGGGTCGCGTTCCAAAATTTCTTGGTCGATATGGTCAACTACTGGATCATCAAACTGGAACAGTGTCGGAAGTTCCACTCTGAATCATAGCATCAAATTCTGTACAATTAAGTGGGGGAGCCTTCTTCAAAGAGGAATTGTTAAAGGCTATATACTGTAGGTTATTGTTTATCACAGTGATCTTGAACTGATTGGAGTTACAAAGGACAGTAGGGAAATAATTGGTGAAGGAATAAGCCGTGTTAGAAAAATACATTAGCAAAGTCCTTGGAAGATTGTCTGTAGTCTGTACCCGGGATGCAGTAACTCAATGAAACTACGAGTTAAAATTGTAAATGATGAACCTTCAAAAAGACCAGATCTCTAGTTCTACTTTCACAATTTCCTTTGACATTGCTTGGCATGCAGGCAGAAAAACTTGTCAACAAAACAATGGCTTACACTATCTTGTATGACTAGAACAGTTAATATATAAACAACAAAGGAAGTGATCTTGTGAGAGCTAATTGGTTGTTTCCAAGGCCGTTAACAAGTAATTGATGGACTTCTATACTTGTTAGATGATGGAAACCAAATAGCTCTTGCCAGAATGAGGAACTTAATGTCCTAGCCTTGTCTAGAATAATGATCCTTGCGTATTTGTTCCACATGGGCATTTCATCTATAGTGACATTTTACAAAGAAAATGAAAGAGGGATCCACAACCAAATTATTATACCTTTAGTTCTGTACAAACATGCATGAAACATATGCGATCTTCTACAACAGTCTCATAACATTTTTCATGCAAAATGATAGTTTAATTAAGTTACAACATATAAGGCAAGATGGTAGCAAGGCTTTCTTTTAGAGCAAAAAAGATTGCTTTTACTTGCAATTGAATCCACCTCAGAACTTGGGCCTGACAAATGCATGGAATGTTTTTCTTTTCTCTTTTCTCTTTTCCTTTTAATTTTAGCAACGAAATTGCAATTGAGTATTGAAATTAACAAACTAGAAAATGTATTCACTCACATTCTCTCAATAGGTTTATTTCTACAAAATCTTCTGTCCCTTTGAAATAGGATGCAAACCAAAGACATTCCTCAGCTGAACAATCTCTCCCGCTTCCTTTTCTTGCTCCAAACTATAGCCCTTTATTAAGCTGTATCAAATTTGATGCATTCTATATGGAAACTCCAGCTCTTGCATGCATCTTTAACACCATCAGGAAACCACCATTAACTTACTAGGTATGATCCATAGCCTAACTTGACATTCGGAATTCAAATGCTCTCTCTTGTTTACCAGATTGCTCTCACTCAAAGCTGCAGTGCCAAAACTATACTCCTTAACTAGCAAAAAGAACGAAAACATGCAGCTTATTCTTTACATCTCCTCCAAGACTATAATTAGATCAATAATAATAAGACCAGATGCAGAGGAGTAAAAGTTGGTATCAAGGTGATAGATCATAGAGAGTTACATGCTGCAGAAATTGTTAAGAAAATGGAGTCTAGCCCCGTATAATTGGTTTTGGACCAAGTAAAGGCCATGGGCTTGGTCTTTCTTTTTACACAGAACCCTAGCTACTTAATAAAAAGAGGTGGGGTTGTTTTAAGGTGGTGTTGCAAAACCAAGAAGAGAAAGAAGAAAAGCTATGAAAAGAAAAGAGAAAAAAGAGAAGAGAGAGTTGGTTGAATGGAAGTCGATCCGTGGTTCGATTGAGCTAAAACTTTGTCAGCATATTTATGATTCAAAGTTTTAAATTTTGAACAGTAAATATCGGGTTTGAAGCTCTCTAGGAACAAATCTAGGTTGTATTTGTTGATCACCTATTTGGTGAGATTTCTCTAATTGTCTCTCTAGTTTTTTATTAGCTTTAGTTTTAGCTAAAGAAGAACTTTGTATATCCATTATTTGATAGTGGAGATTTTTCTGGTGGTCTGTGATTTTTTCCTTTACACTGAGGGTTTTTCATGTAAATCTTGGTATGCTTTATTTTTCTTATATTTTTTATTATTGATTGTTGTCTATTGCTGTGGGTTTATTGCGATATATTGCTTATGTATTATTGTGATTATTGCTTCAAGCGTAACAAGTGGTATCAGAGCGAGAGTTATTTTGAGACATCGATACAAAAGCAACCTAAGATAGAAGTAAATTATGTTTGAGATCATGGAGGGTAATACAAGTTCCATGATAAAATTGACAGCATCGAATTATTCAATTTAGAAGCTTATTGTGGAGGATCATCTATACTGTAAAGATTTGTATGAGTCAGTATTTGATGACTCAGCTAAACCAGCAGATATGAAAGATGAAAGCTGGAAGAAGCTAGGCAGAAAGATGTTGGTTACAATAAAAAAATGGATTGATATCAGCATGTTCCATCATGTAATGCAGAAGTCAGATGCTCACATTGTTTGAGAAAAATTGGTAGCATTGTATGAGAGAAAAACAGGTATGAATAAAGTTTTGCTTGTTAAAAAACTTGTAACTTTACAGTATAGGGATAGACGATCTGTGATAGAGCACTTGAGTGATTTTCAAGATATATTTAATCGGATGACTACTATAGAGCTTAAGATGGATGATAAAATAAAGGCATTGTTTCTTTTGGGTTTATTGCCAGACAGCTAGAATACTCTAGTTGTGACTGTTCTTGATTCAGCTCCTGATTACAATGTGACATTGAAGATGGTAAATGACAATATGCTTAATGAAGAAGTAAGGCGAAAAGATGTAGACTTTGGGAATCAAGCTCTAGTCACAGAAAATAGGGGTAGAAACATCGACAGAGGTCAAAACTCAAAAGGTCATAGTAAGTGTAAACATAGATCCAAGTCTAGAGATAAAGTGAAGTGTTTCCATTGTGGTAAGACAGGTCATATAAACTGACACTGTAAAATCTTGAAGCAAAAGCAAAAAAATGAGAAAGACAAAAGTTCAGATGATGGCAATGTTACAGTAGTAAATACAGATAGTGATTCAGTTACTTTGATTTGTATACATGGTGATTGTAATCATGTTAGTGATCTCAGTATTGAGTGGATAGTTGACACAAGAATGGCATATCATTGTGTTTCTAAAAGAGAGTTGTTTACAACTTACAAAGCATGAGACTTTGGTTGTACCAAGATGGGAAACAAGAGTGTGTCGTAGATTATTGGGATTAACGATATTGTTGTACAAACTAGTACAGGCTGCATGTTGACTTTGAGGGATGTCAGACACATTTCAGATATGAGAATGAACTTGCTTGCTATTAATGTCTTTGATAAGGAATGATATGAAAGTCGACAAAAAAATGGATGATGAAAGCTTCTCAAAAGATCTATGATAGTTATAAGAGAAAAACTATGCTGCATAATGTATAAGACATGGTTGCAATTGAATGGTAATTAGGTAAATGCTATTGAGGATGATGCTTCATCAAACTTGTGGTGCAAGAGGCTGGCACACATGAGTGAAAAAGGGTTATAGGTTTTGGCAAGGCAGTCTCTTATTCCCTTAACCAAAGGTATATCTCTCGATTCATGTGATTATTGTTTATTTGGTAAGCATCCTAGGGTTTCTTTTTGTAAGAGTTCTCAAAGAAAAAAAAATAGATTGGAATTAATTTATTCTAACGTATGTGGTCCCATTAAGGTCATGTAAGACTTAGGTGTATATATTGAAAAATAAAAGTCAGTTATTATAATATTTTCAGAAATTTTATGCCATGGTGGAAAGGATGACAAGGTTATCCTTGAAGTGTGTTTGAACTAATAATGGTGGGGAATACACATCCAATGAATTTAAAGAGTATTGTTCAAAGCATGGGATCAGGCATAAAATGATAAAACCTAAAACACCGTAGCGTAATATTATAGCTGAAAGGATGAACCGCACTATTGTGAAAAAAGTCAAATATATGTTGAGGATGGCAAAATTACCAAAGCCATTATAGGGTGAAACAGTCAACATAGCTTGTTATTTGCTTAACATATCACCATCAATTTCTTTAGGCTTTGACATTCCAGAAAGAGCGTGGATAGAAAAAGATATTTCATACTCTCATTTGAAAGTTTTTGGGTGTAAAGCATTCATGCATGTGCTAAAAAAATAGAAGTCAAAGCTTGACAATAAAACTGTATAAGGTATGTTTGTGGGATATGGTGATGAGGAATTTGGCTACAGGGTATGGGATCTAGTGAAGAAAAAGATAGTCAGAAGTAGAGATATGGTTTTTCATGAAAAAGAAACATAGCAGACCTTGAGAAAAATGAGAAAACTACATGGGTTACTATTAAGTATGATGTTTTAATACTGATAAGGGTTCCACAAAAAAGAGCCGCAAATGGTGAAAATGAGCAAAAAACATAACTTGGGGATATGAATGAGCTAGTCACAGTCAGTGATGAGCCAGATGCAATTAGTTTTGAGCAAAGGGAGCAATCATCTCTACTTGAGAGTGTTGAGCAAGAGGAGCTACCTTTGGCATCAGATGATGTAGAGTCTCAACTTAAGAGATCTACTAGAGAGCGCAGGCCATCTATCAGGTATCCAAGTTTAGATTTTATTTTAGTTACCAGTGAGGGAGAATCAAAAAGCTTTTAAGATGTGCAGACTCTAGATAGAGAGCACTGATTAAAAGTAATGAAAGAAAAGATGGAGTCATTACGAAAAAATGGTACTTATGATCTTGTTAAACTTTTAAAAAAGAAGAGGCCATTAAAGAATAAATGGGTGCTCAAGTTGAAAAAAGATGGTGACAAACTAGTGAGGTACAAAGGTCGATTGATAGTAAAAGGTTTTTCTCATAAACTAGGCATTGATTTTGATGAGATATTTGCTCCAGTTGTAAATATGAGTTTCATTCGAGTGGTATTAGGATTAGTAGCTAGTTTGAATCTTGAGCTTGAGCAACTTGATGTTAAAACTGCATTCTTACATAGTGACTTACAGGAAGATATTTATATGAATCAGCCTGAGGGTTTTGAAGTGAAAGAGAAAGAGCACTTAGTTGTAAATTGAAGAAAAGCTTGTATGATTTGAAACAAGCTTTGCGACAATGGTACAAGAAGTTTGATTCTTTTATGGTGAGTCATAGCTATAAAAGAATTGTAACGGATTCTTGTGTGTATGTTAAAAAATTTTCTAATGGTAACTTCATTATTCTCTTACTATACATTGATGATATGTTGATTGTAGTACAAGATGCTAGTATGATTTGTAGGTTAAAAGAATAATTGTCTAAGTCCTTTGATATGAAAAATTTAGGTCCAGCAAAGCAGATTCTCGGTATGGACATTATCTAGGATAGAAAAGCTAGAAAGCTAAGGTTGTCACAGGAAAAGTATGTTGAACGAGTGCTTAGTGGATTCAACATGCAACATGCTAAATCAGTTAGCAGTCCACTTGCCAACCATTTTCATCTAAGTAAGAAATCTTGTCCAGTGTCTAAGGAAGAGCAACTAGCTATGTCTAATATTCCTTATTCTTCTGTAGTCAATTTTTTAATGTATCTTATGGTTTGTACACGGCCTAACATTACTCATGCAATTAGTATAGAAAGCAGATTTCTTTCTAATCCGAGAAAGGTTCACTAGGAAGCAATGAAATTTATTTTTAGATATTTGAGGGGCATCTTAAAAATGTGTGCTTGACTTATAGAGTTTCACAACCAGTTCTAGAAGAGTTTACTGATGCTGACATGACAAGCGATCTTGATGGTAGAAAATCTACTTCAAGGTATTTGTTCACTTTTACAGAATGAGATGTGTCTTGACAGTCTAAGTTATAGAAGTGTATTGCTTTGTTAACTACAGAGGTTAAGTATATTGCAGCAACCGAAGTAGGTAAAGAAATGCTTTGGATGAAACATTTTCTTTTTGAATTGAGGTTGAATTAAAAATAGTATATGATATTTTGTGATAGCCAGAGTACTTTAGATTTGAGTAAGAATGTCATGTACTATGCTAGAACAAAGCACATTGATGTTAGATATTATTAGTTATGTTTAGTGATTGAAGAATAACAGATGCTGTTAAAAAAAGTCTATACTGATGAGAATGTAACAGATATGTTGACTAAGACACTTCTCAAGAAAAAGCTTGAGCTTTGCAGTAACTTGATCGGAATAAGTTCCTTGGCCAAGGTAAGTTTCAAATAAAATTGTTATGGTGATAAATCTCCTCCTAATGGGTCTAGAAGGGGAGATTGTTAGGAAAATGGGGTCTAGCCCCATGTAATTGATTTTAGACCAAGTAAAGGCCATGGCCTTAGTCTTTTTTTTTTACACAGAGTCCTAGCTATTTAATAAAAAAAGGTAGGGTTGTTTTAAGGTGCTATCATAAAACCAAGAAGAGAAAGAAGAAAAGCCAAGGAAAACAGAGAAAAAAAAAAGAGAATTGGTTGAACGGAAGTCGATCGTGGTCTGATTGAGCTGAAACTTTGTCAGCAAATTTATGATTTAAAGTTTTAAATTCTGAACAGTGAAGATTGAGTTTAAAGCTCTTTAGGAACAAATTCAGGGTGTATTTGTTGAGTTACCTATTTGGTGAGATTTTTTCAATTGTCTCTCTAGTTATTGATTAGCTCTAGTTTTAGCTAGAGAAAAACTTTGTATATTCATTATTTGATAGTGGAGATTTTTTTGGTGGTCCGTGATTTTTTTCTCTACACTGAAAAGTTTTTCACGTAAATCTTGGTGTGCTTTATTTTTTTTGTATTTTTTATTATTGATTGTTGTCTATTGTTGTGGGTTTATTGCAATATATTGCTTCTATATTGTTGTGATTATTATTTTAGGTGCAACAGAAATGACATCCTTGTAGTACCTATAACAGGTGATCTAAAGACTCTGAAGCAATATAGCGTGCTCATTACCTCCAAATCCGTCAAAAAATAGTACGATGACTATTGCATTCACCCCAACCATGCAATTTTATGATCTCACATAAATATATACACCTATATATTCCAATCACATTATTAATCACCCCATATTTGCAGCTCCACCACTTGAAATTTAATCTTTCTTTGCTAATTGCCTATTAACATCAGATATTCTACTAATTAAGAATGCACATGACACAAGTGCATTTCACATTTGCTCCCAAATTTAGCAATATAATTTTTCCTTGATTAGCATTAGAAAAATTAAGAACAAGAAGAACCTGAAAACAAACAAAAAAAAGTCAGATATACACATACCTGAAAACAACTTGATAGCATTAGGCAGTCACCATTTTTAAGAGGCATAAAATGTCTCAACGCTTTTCTAAGAGATAAAGCCCTGCATCAACAATTATTGGTTTCAATCTCTTGGACCTATAATAAGTAACACCCCAATGTATAAAACAAATATTAATCAACATTCATTGACTTAACCAAATCAATTTAATAGTCATAAAAAAATTGTCTAAAATTACACAGATATAACTCAAAGTACATGACACATATCCTTAGAAGAAAGCTGTGTTTGGTTTTTTGTTGCTTTTGCTATAAAATTATTGTATAAGAGCAAAATTATAATTTAATTAAAGATGAACAAATGACTGAATAGTAACACCAATTATAACAAAGATGTTACTCTAATTTTGTATCCAAATGTGTAGTTTCCTAAAGTAGCAAAGTAGATGAAACTAACATATTCTTTTCAGCCAATATAACTGGTGTGATTCACAAAGTTGAGATCTTTTGGCGAGGATGACAAAATGTGAAGAAGATTTGCAAATTCCACAAATACCCAGAAAAGAAAATCCTTCGCAAAGCAAAATCAAACACCTAAATAAGAACTCTTATAAGAAAATTTTGAAAAAAAACATACAATAAAGTTTCCTAAGAGGTGTTTTGGTAGGACTTAATAAAGAAAGGAATTCTTTAAAGTATATCAATATAATTAAAGATATGTATGAAAGAGTTGTAACGAATATGAGGATGTTTGGGGGCTTGGGATAAAACTTACATGTAGTTCTTTAAATGAAGTTTGTAAAGTTCATTCTTAAAAATGATTTAACAAAAATTTTATTAAAACTTTTGGAATGAGCTAACCTATGTTTGTATCAATCATTATTGCCATATCATAGATCTGGCTCCTAATCGTCTTTTTTTTGTAAAGCATAAAGAAAAAGGTAACTGAGTCATTCAAGAAAAATGCCCAAAGGTGGAGGGATGTAGTTACCCAAGTCTAGCCACCTTTAACCAAAAAAAATATAATACTGTTTGTAAGCACTTCGAAATCTCCTTGTTATGAAAAAATGATAAAGAATACAACAAAAAATTTCATTGATATAGTGATCTTGGATAAGATCATTGAAAATGCCATTAAGAATAGCAAGCTTGAATAAGAAAGGTCCTTACTAAAAGAGTGCCCAAGAAGAAGAAAAAGAGTGAAGCTCAAACTATAAGCTTCAAAAAGCAATTATTCAAGAATTACCCCTTCATCCACCACCAATCTACCCCACATATTACCCCACTATAAATAATACAAACCTTTCTTATATCAACCAATTCTACAACCATCCTACCCACCCACTTACCAACCAATATTTAGACCACCAACCAACATATATAGTCCTAACACTTAACCTACTACAAGACTCCTAGTTCACCAAACTAACCCAATAAATGGTCTATGAGAGCCATAAAATAACCAAGAGAAGCCCACCTTTAATCCCATCTCCATGACTTATACAGAGTTATTCCAATAACTTATCAAGAATTACTTACTTGCTCATATCCGTCTAGAACCACTTAAGCCATCTATCCTAAATGGTATGATCCCATAGTTTATTATGACTATCACTTTGAGAACATTGGTCATTCCATCGAAAATTGCACCACCTTGAAGTATAAGGTGCAAGGATTGATCAAAGCTAGGATGATCAATTTTGACATAAGTGGAATAACAACACCCAATATTAATAGCAATCCATTGCCCAACCATATTGTGGATGCTTTAAATATGGATAGAGAGCACCATGTAAAAAAAAAGTGAAAGAAATTAAAACTCTATTCAATCAATTATTTGATGCCTTGTATGAAGTTGACATGATACACCTAGTAGACCCACACACTTATTATAAAAGATGTGTGTCAAACAAAATATGCAAATACCATAGTAGGGCTCCTAGCCACTCTATTGAAACTTGTGAATAGTTCCATTATAAGGTACAAAAGCTTATAGATTCTTTCCAAATTGAATTTTATGAAGAGGGACAAACTTCAAGAAGTGCTAAGGTATTTGCGATTGACAAACCATCAAAGTTGGTAATAAAACAAATAACAATCTATTGTGATGAGAAATCGAAGTCTGTCATAGACAAGCTCATTTCTAAATCAATGACTTTCAGGGTCTCTAGCCCTTTTCTTTTCAAGGATGAGAAGGCTATACCATAAAGATATGGTTGTGAAGTTATAGTTTAAGGGCAAAAAGAGACCATACACAAGACAGATGTTGCCAATATAACTAGTATGGGTGGCATAACTCAAAATAAAAAATGTTATACTTCAGATATGCTAGAGAAAACAAGAATAAAAAAAAGGCAAAAGTTATGGAAGAGCATGATAAGCCAGCATTGGTTCAAAAAAAAAAAGTATCAAAAGCTAGTGTCTGAAAAAGAAGCATATGAATTTTTAAAATTGGTAAAGCATAATAAGTACTTTGTGGTAGAACAATTGAATAAGATACCAACATAAATCTCATTACTATCACTATTGTTTAACTCTAAACCTCATCATAACACCTTGATAAATGTGTTAGACTAAAAATATATGGCACATAAAGTATCTATGAAATTTTAAGTGATAGATATCACTCCATCCTATAGCTATTGGATGGGAAGGACATGAATCCATATAGTAGGTGTTGTTTCTTCTTCCTTACATCAAAAAGTTAAATTCAATATGAATGGTCGATTGGTGTTTATTTAGAGAAGAAAATCTACTAATAACTTAGCCTATGAATGCCCTGTATGTAGAAGCTACTAAGGAGGCATTTAAGTGTTCTTATCAATCCTTTGAACTTGTCAATACTATAGGCAAGGGATCAAAATTATACCAACCATGTTTTCCAAAGATAATGGTGAATCAGATTATTAACAAGAGTTGGTATCTTTAGGCTGGGCTAAGCAAGAATTTACAAGGAATAAAGAAACTTCCGATGATAGTTGACAACAGTGAAACATTAGGTTTGGGATATAAAGCAAAAGGTTGGGAAAAGAGAAGGATCCAAGCAAATAAAAGAGAGAGAATGATGGCAAGTCTTAAGGGCTATGAACCATAAACCATGCTAATGGTTATCCCATACTTGTATGAAACTTTTAGACCTAAACAATATATGTATCCAGATTTTGATAAAGACTTTAAGGAAAAGCCCGAGTTGAGCATAAAGGAAGCTTTCATCGAATTGTTCATCCAAACAATAGGCAAATAAAATGAAAAGGCCCAAGAATAAAAAGTACTAGTCCATCCATGTCTACCAGACTATGAGCTAAACAATTGGAGTGTCATCAAGAAGCCTGCTATCCTTGAAACCAATCTAATATAATTGTAACTCCCAATTGTTTATGCCTAAAGGCATTGTGATAGTCTTTTATGTATAGGTTGTTTATCATTTATTATTTTACTAAAAGATTAGGAAAATGCATTTTTCATTCATTTCTTCTATCATTCCCATTTTTCATGTCAATACATCTCGCCATTATCTCTCATTACATTCAATTTTAGGTCTTCAAATGAATATGAAGATAATAATGATAACAATCGAGGATTTAATTTTGAAGATTCAATTAACATTGATAACTTAACAAGGAAGATAACTCAGAAAAATATACTTTACTCCTAACCTAATGAGATTAATTGAATAAGAAAATAAATCTATTGAGCCTCATCAAAAAATCATCGAATTGATAAATTTAGGGGATAATGAGAATAAGAAAGAGATTAAGGTCAGCACATCACTTTCATTGGTAAACAGGCAAAAGTTAAAAGATCTATTTGTAGATGTATTTGCCTAACTGATCAGGATGTGCCCAAGCTTGATACCAAAATAGTAGAACACAGGCTACCTTTGAAGTCAAAATGTAAACTGGCCCAACAAAAGCTAAGATAAATGAAGCCTAAGACGCTGCTAAAGATTAAAGAAGTGGTAAAGTAGTATGGCATAGGTTTTTTACAAGTGGCCAAATATCTAGAATGAATAGCTAACATAGGATTTGTCATAAAAAAAATAATAAAAAGGTATGAATGTTTGTTGATTATCGTAACTTCAATGGAACTAGCCCTAAAGATAATGTTACTCCGTCTTACATTAACACATTGGTGGATAACATGGCCAAGCACTCTATGTTTTCTTTCATGGATGGATTTTCAGGATATAACTAGATATAAATGGCCCAAAATGACATAAAAAAACTTGCTTTATAACCATTTAGGTACCTTCTGTTATAGAGTTATGTCCTTTGGTTTGAAAAATGATAAGGCCACTTATTAAGGAGCCATAGTAACATTCTTTCATGACTTGACACATAAAGAGACTAAAGTGTGAATGGACAATATGGTTACAAAATCTCATGAAAGAAAGAATCATGTCGCCAACCTCAAAAATTATTTAAAAGGTTGAAAAATTTTCAACTCAAGCTAAATCCATCCAAATGTACATTCGAGGCTAAATCAAGGAAGATGCTAGGACTTATGGTTAGTGAAAAAAGGATTAAAGTTGATCTAGATAAGGTATGCGTTATCCAAAATCTATTTCCTCCAAGCACACTGAAAAAAGATTGAGGTTTTTTAGGTGGAATGAACAATATCTCTTACTTCATTTCTCACTTACCTCAAAATATGATCCCATCTTCAAGCTTTTTTGTAAGAACAACTTTGGTGAGTGGACAAAGAATGCTAAGAAGCTTTTGATAAGGTCAAGCAATACTTGCCAAATCCTCGAGTATTAGTACCACCTATTCTAAGAAAACCATTAATCTTATATTTGACAACATACGAGAAGTCAATGGAATATGTGCTAGGGTAGTAAGATTAATCTGACAGAAAAGAGCGAGCTATTTATTATCCAAGTAAGAAATTCATAAAATATGAGTCCAAGTATTCCTCATTAGAGAAAATCTGTTATATTTTAGGTTGGATAGCCAAAAGACTTAGATAATACATGATTTACCATACCACCTAGCTTATAACAAAATTGGACACAATCAAGTATATCTTTGAGAAGCCTTGATTGTCTGGAAGAATTGGGAGATGACAAGTGATGCTCTCATAATACAACATTGGTGAGTTAGAAAGTAATTAAAGGAAATGCTATAATTAAATTCCTCACAAACCATGCTACTGAAAACTATGAACCGATTAAGCTTAATTTCCCTAAAAAGGATTTAATGGCTGTTTCTTAATTGGAAAAAGACAATGATAGTGAAATGTCTTGGAGAATGTACTTTGATGAAGCTGCCAATGTCCTATGGTAAGGAATTAGGGTAGTTCTGATATCCTTTGATGAACATATTATCCCAATACGACAAGATTGAATTTCAGTAACATTAAAAACGTTATCGAATATCAAGCCTATGCCATGAGTTTACAAGCTATTATAGATAGAAAGAATAAAGTATTAAAGGTATTTGGAGATTCATCTTTGGTCATCTATCAATTGAAAGGAGAATGAGAGATAAGAGATTCAAAGCTTATCCTATATCATAAATATATTTTAGAGTTGATCGAGTAGTTCGAAGCTATCCAATTTGAGCATTTGCCTCATGAAGAGAATCTGATTACTAATATCTTAGCTACTTTGGTCGTAATGATCTAGATTGATAATCATACGATATTCAACCCATCAAATTAGATTTTAAAGATGTGCCAACATATTGCTTTATTATGAAAAAGGAAAATGATAGAAGGCCATGGTATTATGATATCTTACAATATGTTAAGAATCAACAATATCTAGACCAAACAATAGAGAATGATAAAAAAGTTATTAGGAGGCTGGCCATGGTTTCCTCCTAGATAAGGATGTTCTCTATAAAATAAGCCTAGGATCAAATGTTATTGAGATGTGTAAATGCAACTAAGACAAAGAAGATTCATGGAAAAGTGCATGATGGAATATGTAGAGCATATTCAAATAGACATATGATGGCAAGGTAGATCATAAGAGTTGAATATTATTAGTTAACAATAGAAAATGACTACATCAACTATGCTCGAAAATATCACAAGCACAAAATATATGCTGATAAGATCCATGCCCCATCTACTGCCTTACATGTTTTGGCACCACCCTGGCCATTTTTATGTGGGGCATGAATGTTATAGATCCTATCATCCTAAAGGCCTCAAACGGGCATAGATTCATTTTGTGATGATAGATTACTTCACGAAATGGATAAAAACATCCTCATATGGAAGAATGATATGAT
Organism: Durio zibethinus; assembly: GCF_047325235.1. Lineage (NCBI taxonomy): Eukaryota > Viridiplantae > Streptophyta > Magnoliopsida > Malvales > Malvaceae > Durio > Durio zibethinus. The sequence continues at coordinate 16,184,626 of NC_143165.1, forward strand.
TTGTGGTCTGCAAGTTCATAAAAAAAATAATTTGTAAATATGGACTTTCATAAAGGATTATCTCAGATAATGCCAAGAACTTTAATAGTAAGATGATAAAGGAGATATATGTTCAGTTCAAGAACAAACATATTAAAAATGAATGGGACAATAGAAACAGTAAATAAAAATATTAAAAGGATTTTTGAAAAGATGATTGAGACTTATAGAGATTGGCATGAAAAGTTACCTTTCATTTTGCATATTTATCAGACATCAATATGTACCTCTATTAGAGTAACCCTATTTTCCTTAGTTTATGGGTTGGAAGCTATGTTGTTAGTGGAAATGAAAATCTCATCTTTGAGAGTCTTAAAGGAAGTTGGTTTGGAAGAAGCTAAGAGGATTCAAGAGAGCTACAAGTAATTGAATTTCATTAAAGAAAAGAGATTGATAATTCTATGCCATGATTAGTCATATCAGAAAAGGATGATGACAGCTCATGATGAAAGTCTAACCTCAACATTTTTTAAAAGAAAATAAAAGCAGGCTACATATCACGCATTAAGGATCACAAAACATAACAATATCAATAAAATAACAAGCACGCAAAGCAACAACAAGATAAAATAAAATGAAAAATGAAACATAAATCAAAGTAAAAATATCATTACCAACCAGGGAAATCAATTTGTATGAGCATAAAAAAAAAGACCTACTAAAAGTGAAGAGATAAAAAAAGACAAACAATGCATATGCAACCTATCATAGTTGTCCGATATCTAATAAATATCATCAAGATCAGTTAAACACAAAAAAGGTAAAGAAAAAAGTAAGAAGAAACTAATAATATCCCATTATATGCATCCATATTTTTTCATCATCAATATTAACAATTCCTTAAATAACATGATGATGACAAAAAAAATCATACAACATGCAAATAGAAGGATAAAACATAAAAAAGAAACAAAAATCTACAAACCAACTTTTAGCACTTTTTTCTACAACAAAGATAAGAAAAATATAAAACAGCTGTAAAAATAATAGCACCCAGCAAAACAAAAGTTTGCATGCAACAAAAAAAAAATTAAACAAAAAACCACAAACAACAAGCAAGTAACGATAATCCACACCAATCAACCAAATCTCATGACAACAATCAAACCCTATAACGTACCAAGATAAAATCATTTTCTCATTAACATAATCCAACATCCAAATAATTACAAAAGGAAAAATAGCATACTAAATACTAAAACAGAGATAGTGCATAAAAATAAGTAACATTAAAGACAAAATAAAATCTCCATAACCTATTCATTCTACACTCAAAAGAGCAACAATATGTTGTAAAACAAACAACATCTTAATAAACATATACACTCAAGCAATAAACAGTTTATCATCCATGCCTACTATGCTAATGAACCATCAAAATAAACAATACCCAAACACATCTTACAAATACAAATAAAAGGAAATTATATGTAAATAGTAAAAACAAATAACTCAAAAACAAATATCTTCACATGAAAAACAACTTATTCTTTTATCTAGAAATGAAAGCAAACAATAGAAGTTTAAAACTGTAAAAAGAACAAAAGTTTGCATGCAACCAAAAAAGAATAAACAAAGAACCACAAACAACAAGCAAGTAATGATGATCCACACCAATCAACCAAATCCCATGACAACAATCAAAACCCATACCGTACGAAGATAAATCATTTTCTCATTCACATAAGCCAACATCCAAATAATTACAAAAGGAAAAATAGCATACCAAATACTAAAATAGAGATAGCACATAAAAATAAGCAACATTGAAGACAAAATAAAATCTACATAACCTAATCATTTTACACCCAAAAGAGCAACAATATGTTGTAAAACAAACAACATCTTAATAAACATATACATTCAAGCAATAAACAATTTATCATCCATGCCTACTATGCTAATGAACCATCAAAATAAACAATACCCAAAAACATCTTATAAATACGAATAAAAAAATTTATATGCAAACAATAAAAAGAAATAACTCAAAAATAAATATCTTCACATGAAAAATAACTTATTCTTTTATCTAGAAATGAAGGCAAACAATAGAAGTTTAAAGTTGTAAAAATGATAAAAGTTTGCATGCAACCAAAAAAGATTAAACAAAGAACAACAAACAACAAGCAAGTAATGATGATCCATACCAATCAACCAAATCCCGTGACAACTATCAAACCTCGTAACTTAACAAGATAAATCATTTTCTCATTCACATAAAAAAACATCTAAATAATTACAAAAGGAAAAATAGCATACCAAATACTACAACAAAGATAGCATATAAAAATAAGTAACATTTAAGACAAAGTAAAATCTCCATAACCTATTCATTGTACACCCAAAAGAGCAACAATATGTTGTAAAACAAACATCTTAATAAACATATACACTCAAGTAATAACAATTTATCATCCTGCCTACTGTGCTAATGAACCATCAAAATAAACAATACCCAAAAATATCTTACAAATATGAATAAAAAGAAATTATATGTAAACAGTAAAAAGAAATAACTCAAAAATAAATATCTTCATATGAAAAATAACTTATTCTTTTATTTAGAAATGAAGGCAAACAATAGAAGTTTAGGACTATAAAAATGACAAAAGTTTGCATGCAACCAAAAAAAATTAAACAAAGAACCATAAACAACAAGCAAGTAAAGATGATCCACACCAATCAACCAAATCCCATGACAACAATCAAACCTCATAACATACCAACATAAATCATTTTCTCATTCACATAAGCCAACATCCAAAAAATTACAAAAAGAAAAATATCATACCAAATCCTAAATCAAAGATAGCACATAAAAATAAGCAACATTAAAGACAAAGTAAAATCTCCATAACCTATTCATTCTACACCCAAAAAAGCAACAATATGTTGTAAAACAAACATTTTAATAAACATATACACTCAAGCAATAAGCAATTTATCATCCATGCGTACTATGCTAATGAACCATCAAAATAAATAATACCCAAAAACATCTTACAAATACGAATAAAAAGAAATTATATGCAAACAGTAAAAAGAAATAACTCAAAAACAAATATCTTAACATAAAAAATAACTTATTCTTTTATCTAGAAATGAAGGCAAACAATAAAAGTTTAAAATTGTAAAAATGACAAAAGTTTGCATGCAACCAAAAAAGATTAAACAAAAAATCACAAACAACAAGCAAGTAATGATGATCCACGCCAATCAACCAAATTTCATGACAATAATCAAACCTCATAACGTACCAAGATAAATCATTTTCTCATTCGCATAAGCCAACATCCAAATAATTACAAAAGGAAAAATAGCATACCAAATACTAAAAATAGAAATAACAAATAAAAATAAGCAACATTGAATACAAAATAAAATCTCCATAACCTATTCATTTTACACCCAAAAGAGTAAAAATATGTTGTAAAACAAACAATATCTTAATAAACATATACACTCAAGCAATAAAATGGTTTATCATCCATGCCTACTATGCTAATGAACCTTCAAAATAAACAATACCTAAAAACATCTTACAAATACAAATAAAAAGAAATTATATGCAAATAGTAAAAAGAAATAACTCAAAAATAAATATCTTCACATGAAAAATAACTTATTCTTTTATCTAGAAATGAAGGCAAACAATAAAAGTTTAAAGCTGTAAAAATGACAAAAATTTGCATGCAACCAAAAAAAATTAAACAAAGAACCACAAACAACAAGCAAGTAAAGATGATCCACACCAATCAACCAAATCCTATAACAACAATCAAACCCCATAATGTAACAAGATAAATCATTTTTTCATTCACATAAGCAACATCCAAATAATTACAAAAGGAAAAATAACATACCAAATACTAAAATAGAGATAGCACATAAAAATAAGCAACATTAAAGACAAAGTAAAATCTCTATAACCTATTCATTCTACACCCAAAAGAGCAACAATATGTTATAAAACATACAATATCTTAATAAACATATACACTCAAGCAATAAATAATTTATCATACATGCCTACTATGCTAATAAACCATCAAAATAAACAATACCTAAAAGCATCTTACAAATACAAATAAAAAGAAATTATATGCAAACAGTAAAAAAAAATAACTCAAAAACAAATATCTTCACATGAAAAATAACTTAATCTTTTATCTAGAAATAAAGGCAAACAATATAAGTATAAAACTGTAAAAATGATAAAAGTTTGCATGCAACCAAAAAGGATTAAACAAAGAACCACAAACAATAAGCAAGTAACAATGATCCACACTAATCAACCAAATCCCATGACAACAATCAAACCCTATAACGTACCAAGATAAATCATTTTCTTATTCACATAAGCCAACATCCAAATAATTATAAAAGGAAAAATAGCATACCAAATACTAAAATGGAGATAGCACATAAAAATAAGCAACATTGAAAGCAAAGTAAAATCTCCATAACCTATTCATTCTATACGCAAAAGAGCAACAATATGTTGTAAAATAAATAACATCTTAATAAACATATACACTCAAGCAATAAACAGTTTATAATCCATGCCTACTATGCTAATGAACCATCAAAATAAACAATACCAAAAATATCTTACAAATACAAATAAAAAGAAATTATATGCAACCAGTAAAAAAAAACTCAAAAATAAATATCTTTACATGAAAAATAACTTATTCTTTTATCTAGAAATGAAGGCAAACAATAGAAGTTTAAAACTGTAAAAATGACAAAAGAAAAAATTCAAAAACAATCTAAAAAAAAGTAATGAAATTAGTACAAAATATGGAGATAAGAGAGGTAAAAAAATTAAAATTTAAAACATAATTAACTATGTAAAAAAGGACATGGCAGCAAAGAGAACAACAAAACAAAAGTCATTCTTAATATCGATAGAATCAAGTAAAGAAGGCCACAACCACGAAGCAACATATTTTTTATGAATAATATATAACAGAGTAAAGATAAAATATTTAATATAGAAGGCCAACAAATCAAACACAGCACCAAAAGTTCACAAATGCAATAAATACATAGAACAAATAACACATATGAAAAACATAATATCAAAATAAGAAAGCACACCATTCTTTCTCTTTCCACAATAAAACTTGACACCAATCCAAAATGAAACATAAAAAAAAATTAAAATGATCTTAAAAAATCTAAAAGCGATCTTAACAATGCAAACACTAAACAAATCAAGCAAAAAAGAAAAAAAAAAAGAAATAACAGAATAAAGAGAGAAAAAAGCACCAACCTAAATGAACAAAAGATATGGCAAACACACATCACAAAAGAGGGAAAAAAAAGAATAACCTATAGCAAAGAAATCACACAAAAATCTCTATAATAAATCATAGAAATTCAAAATCAAGCAACTTAATTAAGATATCACACAAATTAAAAAAAACAAAGTGAGAACAAACCCAAACAAAAAGCATGTAGAACACACTAACCCTATCCTCAATTGAATAAAAAAATACAACCTAGTCACATATCTCTATATTACTTAATGATATCATCCAAACAACTTTCACCAAAACAAAGTATGTAAAAAAATCAAATCCATCATCCCAATAAAAAAAGTAAAAGAAATGAATGTGATAAGATAATGGAAGATGAGAAAAATAGAGACGTAATGCTAGATACAAACACTTTAAAAATAAGCAAAGATAGTAAGAAACTAAAAAGACCAAAAACATAAAAAATTAGAGATAAAAAAATCCAAAATATCATTGGAAAAAAATTTAAAAGTGGCCATAAAAAACAAAACCAATAAGAAAAGAAAAGTGGAAATAGGAGAAAAGAGGAAAAATGCCTGGTACAGAAGAAATGAAAGAAAAATAAGAACTTGAAAACATTGGTCATTATAAGGGAATGGTCAAAAGCAAAGTAAAAAACTACAACATTTATATATGAGATTAGCTCGATAAATTGACCTCACTCAAAAATAAACACTTAAAATGCCATCAATTAAAGGAAATAGTCTCATCTAAAAAAAACTAACTTCTTGGTCTCGAACTCATATGGTTGTGGCTCTAGTTTTGAAAGCTATATCTTTTCAAAAGTCATACTCAAACATATGAAGAGTTTTGGAGTTTTGGCCGAATATGAGAAATAATGAAAAAGCCATAATATATGCAAAGATACAAATGGTCAAAATGACTATTAAAAAGGAGACGATATCTAAAATTTTGACAAAATCAAATAGAAAAATAAATTTTAAGGAGAATAAAAGAAAGAAAGACCAAATTTAAAGATAAAATCATAAAGGTAAAAAGAAAACTAAAAAATAGTAATAATAAAAAAGAAATTGAATTTTCAAACATTATATGCACATAGAGGCATCGATCCACGGGCATACAAGAACCAAAATATTTTTACGTCTAAAACCACAAAAAAATCCAAAACTATAAAAATTAGAAGGCTATCCACATGTTGCCATAGGTTAAAATTTTTTGTTTTGCCATTCTTATTCAACAATTCCTTTTGTTACAAATCTTACCTAATTGAAAAAAAAAGGTTAAATATTTATTTAACCCTATGCTATACATTCTCTGTTAATTTGGTATATATAAAAATAAAATTTGCAATTAAGCACCTAAACTTTCATTTCGTCATACATTTTGGTAATTCAGACTAATTTTCTTATTTAACTTGTTAACATAGCATCAATACCAAATAAAATCATGACATATGTCAATAAAAAAGCCATATCTTTGGTAGGTCCACTACCACATCAGTAATAAAAATTTCATAAAAGTTTTTTAAAATTTTTTTAAATAATAAAAAATCAAAAACAAAAGTTCAAAAAATTTTGAAACTTTTTTCAAAATTATAACAAAAATAAAAATTGAATAAAACAAAATTTTTAAAAATTTAAAAGAATTCAAAATTTTTCTAAAAAATCAATAATAATAAGAACAAAATAAAAAAAAAATTTGAAAAATTAAAAATTAAAAAATAAAACTTCATAAATTTTTTTTAAATAGTATAAAATTTCATAAAATTTTTTAACAATCCAAAAAAATTAACACAATTCTTGGAAAAAAAAAATAAAAAACTTCCAATAAAACAAAAAAATTTAAAACTTTAAAGAAGTTTAAAAAATCTAAAAAATAAAAACTAAAAGATTGAAAAAAATCTTAAACATAGAACAAACAAATCAATATATAAAAATAAAATATACACGGTAAACATCTTTTAGCTTTCCAAAATATTTTTCTTTTTCCAAATTGTTTTCTTTTAATAAAATTTTTAACTTTTTATAATTTTCATATTTTTCCCTTTTAAAATTACTTTTTATTTTTCAAAGTTTTTCAATTTTTTATTTTTTCATTTTTTTCAATATTGAAGGTTTTTTAAAAAAATTTCACAGTTTTTTTAATTTTAAATTTTTTTAGATTTTTTATTTTTAAAATTTTTAGATTTTTTAAATTTTGAAAAATGTTAAGATTTTTTGTAAATTTTTTTTAGATATTTTGAACTTTAAAATATTTTTAAAATATTTTATATTTTTTTGAATGTTTAATGTTTTTTTAATTTTTTAAGGTTTTTGATTTTTCAGATTTGTTTTTCTTTTTCAAAAATTTTAAGTTTTTCCCAAATTTTTTAGATTTTTTAAATATTTTATGAAATTTTTAGAATTTCTTGTTCAAAATTTTTGAATTTTTTAAAATTTTATTTTAATACTTACATGGCAATGGATTATGTCACGATGATTAAACATTTTTGACACATGTCAAGAATTTTTTAAAATTCATACCATATCAACAACTTAATTAATGATAATAGTGCCAAGAGCTAAGATGCTAGACGAAATAAAAGTTCAAGTACTTAATTATTAATTTTTATTCTTTAGGCACTAAATTGACAGGAAAAAATATAGTACATAGACCAAATAAATATTTAACCTTTAAAAAAACCTAAAAAGTGAAAAATAAAAAAAAATGGGGTGACAAGTAAGCTCCTCCTTCGACTTTTTTTTTCACATATCTAATAAAAAATAAATAAAAAAAACTTAGAAAAATGATAAATCTAAAAAAGTGAAAAGGAATAATGGAAATACAAAAGAAAAAATAAAAAGTTAATAAAGATTTTAATGTGTACTAGACCATTGAGCTTAAAATATAAATTTTTTAAATTAAGCTATTAAATAATAATTTTATTAATATAATACATATAAAATTAAATTAATAAAAAATATATACTTTTATATATACTCCAAAATGGGTTTGGACAGAGCACTTTAAATACACTTCTGACTCGATTTATATTGTGTATGTTTTAGCTTAAAATATTATGGATTTTTTCTTAAAATGTTAATTCCAAGTGGACATCCCAAAATTTATATTATGTATTTAAAAACAACAAAAATTAAAAAAAGAACTGAATGAAAAAAAATTTAGATGCTAAGTCAACACCTCCATTGATATCATTTTCTTATAAAATTATCTAATTAAAAAAGAAAAAAAATAAAGAAAAATAAAAATATTTTTCATCAATAAATATCAAATGGTCCTATAAATATCAAATGCTCCCACAAAAAAAGTAAAAAATATAAAAAAAATTTTGTTACATATAAAAAAGACAAGAAAAAAAAAGAAAAACAAATAAATAAGAAAAAAAAATAGAAGAGCTATATGAAATGGGTCCCACAAAAATATAAAATATAAAAAAAAATTATTAAATATAAAAAGTAAATATAAAAATAAATAAATGTGTAATGGAAGAGCTAACACATAACTGGTCTTCGTAGAGTCAACTTATACAACAAGATTTATATAGGATGCCCTTCCTTTCTTTTATTTTAGCCTCACAAAGGGCAAAAATTAGATATAATATATTTTTTATTTAAATAATAATAATAATAATTCAACGAGAAATATTTTAAAATCTGTTATGTGATTTTTCATACTTTATAAGTTAAAGGGTCAAAAATATTCTTAAATTATAATTTAATAATCATTTAAATCCTTAATATTTTATTGCAATTAATCAAACTTTTTATCTTCTATTTAAACCCAATTAAATCCTTAATTGAATGAAATTTAGTCACGTGAAAAAATTGAATCAAGCAATCTTTGATTAGTCAATTGAACCCTTAGAAGGATCTTAGAGACAATGTGAGAGAAAAATTTTTTTAAAAAAAAAGAATATTTTATTTTATTTAATTTTTATACATATTAATTATATAATGTAATAAATTTTCATCTTGATGTCATATGAAATTTTATCTTAATTGAAAAAAAATTAATAGTTTTAACTTTTCCATTTGAATAAGAGTTTAATTGCATGCAAATAAATATTGAAAGAGTTAATTAGTTATAATAAAAAATAAGAGCTTGAATGATTTTTTAATTATAATTCAAGAGCTTTTTATACTTTTAACCTCTATATATATACATTTATATATATATATATATATATATACTAAATAACTTTTTGCGCATGGTTGCGATTCAACAATAATAAGAATTAAAAACACTAAAACATATTTGCCATAATGACATACATGCTTTACTAACCTCCAAAATATTAAGTTTTTCAAAAAATAAATGTGAAGATTTGTCGTGGAAAATAAAATAAAATAATTTTTTTCAAAGTTTTGATCTAAAACTTTAACTTCTTATAAAAAAAAAGTAACATAGAGCCATAATATTTTATCTATTTTCCAAGGCAAATTGTGGCTAAATGAATTGTGATTACAAAAATTCTACAAAATTTATCAAGAATGCAAGTAAAAAATGAGTTATCATATTACAAACCTTCTAGTCATTTATGGGATTGTCCATAAAACCTACATTAATATTTTATTGTTAGTGAATATAGCCTTTTTCTAAACAATTATGAATTAACAAACAATGTTATTTTGAAGTTTTTTACCTAAAAAAATGAATTAAAATGGGTTGAGAATTTTGCAATACAAATTAACAAATCCATAATCAAATTCTTCCAATGCCTTTTGAATTTGTAAACTACGTTTTTTAATGAATAGGGTCTACAAAAGGGAATTGTAAATTAGTAAGTACATTCATCAACAAATCATAAGAGTTTAAAAAAATGATAAAAAAAATACATACAAATCAGTAAGATTTTTTCAGAAAAGCAAAATTCAGATGGCAATTAAAGGATTTAAAAATGGGTTTTTTCTTTTTTTTTTTTTGAAGGTTTCCTAAAAAAAGTTGTCTTCACATATAGATTCATAAATCTATAGCTTTATTAAAGTGTGATTGGCAATCTAATAAATCTATTCATTTAAAAAGCTCCTAAGCTTGACTAAGGGTCCCTAAAAAATAGGTTCTAACCTTCTGAATAGAATTAGGTTCGAGAGTTCGATTACGTGTAGGGAAGGTTATAGCACCTCCGCAATGCCTATATTAAAATGGTATCATTTTATTTTAAATTATCCTAACAATTATCTTGATTCTAATGGTTTTTATTTTAATATTTAAATATTAAAAATAACTTTTAATATTTCTCCATCAATATGAAAGAATTCTTAAAAATACTTTCTCACCTCAAAAGTATTCAAAAATCCCATTTGTTTTTTTGAAAAGACTCCATCATCGAAAAAAAGTTTAATCATTTTTTTATTAAAAATATTTTTAATTACTCCACCATTTGGGCCTAATTAGAAATATCTTCTCGCCTAAAAATTTCTTGGATCATCAACTGTTTGTGATTACTAATAATTTCATCATTGGGATTTATTTTTATTTTTGAATTCTAAATTTTTCACATGGGTCTATGTAGAAATTCTTTTTTGTTTTTATCTTTGTTTAGAATTTTTTTTGTTTTTTTTATCTTTGGAAAGAAAATAATATGACAATTATTTTTTAATTTTCATTTAAATTCTTCTACCATTTGGGACAAATTTAGAGAAATTTCTCCCTAGAGATTTTTTAGAAAATTTACCATTTGAAATTTTTAAAAATCTCATTAATGGATAATTGTAAGATATTTTCAAAATTTTATTAAACTTATTTATGTTTTATATTTTATTTTTTTACAATTATTCTTTCTAAAATAATTTTCTCTAATTCTATTAAAAAATTTAATTATGTATGATGCTTTAAAAATAAATAAACTATCAAAATAAGTAAATAAATAAACTAACAATAAATTATAAATAAAAATGAAAAGAAAATACCAAAAACATGAAACTAGCTCGGCTTGGCCTGGTATCATGGCTTGACTGCAAGCACGGGAGATGGCTCGAGAGAGGCGACTTAGCTCAACTTAGCTTCACTTCACAGCTCAACAGCAAGAGCTAAATATTGGGTTAAGCGAAATGAATTGAATCAAGTATAACAAAACACGCGAATCCTAAAGGCTCATTTTAGGGCAAAATGGCATCTCTCTACCTTATTTTTTTCTCTCTCTTTCTCTAAGAACATAATTATCGAGGTTGAAAACTTTAAAAGTTTTCAGATCTTAGCATCGATGCCATTATACTCCACCACCATCTGATGTCTAATCAAGCCAAAATTTTCACCGTCACTGCTTCTCATTCTCTTCGTCTTGAATATGGGCTCTTTTTTTTCAAAAGTCCTCCTCTAAAACCCTAATTTTGAAGCCAACAGTTGCGTTTTTTTTTTCATAGTCTTTGTTCCTTCTCACCATCTTATCTTTCCCACCTTTTAGTAATTGTTTCCCTCATCAAGCTTTTCATTGTCACTATTCAGATCTCTTAGAAGTCACGTCGATCATCGTCTACCCCCACTATTACTAAAGATGGGTTTCTTTTTTCTCGTTTTACTTGTCTTCTCTTCCATTTATTTTTATTCTTTTCCTTTTCTATTTTTGATCTCCTTTGATTTCTGATCTTGTTTCATTTCCTCTCTGAATTTGTGTTGGTATGGCTGACTAACAATGGGTGATTGTCCAATGAGAAACTGATGGTGGTGGCAAGTCTTGGTTCTTAGAAGCTCAATGATGGCTTTGTGCGTGTTGTTATTTTTTGTGTGATTCTCTATTTTTGCTCTTAATACTACTGTGCGTTGTTTTATTTTTTTGGGTCTTTTCTCTAATCACTTCCTCTTGTTTTCTCTACAAAATAGAAACTCTTACTGATTAATGCAAATGGCAGTTGTTGTTCATGGGTCACTCTTACCACCAAAAACTTTTTAGGTTTATTGTCTTTGATGATCTCTAGTTGTTGTGTGTCTAACAAATTTTTGTTTGATTGCTTGTGTATTGGGCTTTTCTATTTGTAGCTTTGAGATTCTACTGCTGATGCTGACAGACTGGGTTTCTTTATTTGGTAGGGACGGGTTTTCTGAGGATTAGGCTAGAAATTAGGTGTATTTTCTCTATGTTTCTTATGTTTTTCAACTTAAATTGCATTGTGCTTCTTTTATTTTTCCTATGATTTTTCTCTAATCACTTGCCTTGTCTTTTTTCGTTGTGATTGCAATGATTTATAAGCCAAAACTAATAGATTTTTAGCTCAATTACAATTTGTTTCACAAAGTTGAAGATTAGCACCTAATCTAGAAGATAACAATTATCATTAAGCTTAATCTCAAACTTTTAGTTTTATTTTTTGTAGTCAAATAATGAAAGAAGAAAAAAAAATCAACTAGAGATAAACCAAAAAATAAATAAAATAAATAAGTAAATATGATAAATACAAAATAAAGTCTAAAATAAAAATAACTAAAACCTTACAATTGAACTTGAATCAAGCTCCAATCAACAAAAAACTTAAGATTAAATGAGGTGTCTATAATTACCCCTATTTGCGCATTTTCTATGAAATAGGAATTATGTAATCATATAGACACCCCATCACATCTGGGTGTGACTCAAAAACAAATTATAAAATCTTGACACTTCAAAGATTTACAATTTGAAGTATTCAAAAATTTTATAATCTAACATTTGCAATTGAAACTCAAAGATTCATAATTTGAGTTTAAAGAATCACAATTTCGAAATTCAAAGTTTCACAATTTAAAGATTTGCAAAGTCCAAAAATTCACAAAAATTTTTAATTTTGCAAGAATTTTCAGATTCACAAGAATTTTTAGGTTTGCAAGACATAAAGATTCACAAAAATTTGATTCTCAAAATTTTAGTTTCACAAGGATTAAAAATTCGTAAGAATTTAATTCGCTAAATTTCATATTCACAAGGATTTCGGGCTTGCAAGAATTTAATTCTTCCTAAGAACTTAGATTCATAAGGGCTCAGATTCATAAGATTTTTCAGGTTCGCAAAAATTTGATTTTTAAGATTTTAAGATTCATATTTGAGAGATTCACATCCAAAGTTCAATTCAAGGATTTGCATCAAAATTGCAAAGCTCACATCCAACATTTAAAGATTCATATTTGAATTTTGGATATTCACATCCAAAAGTTCAAAGCTTTTCATTGGAGTTCAAAGATTCACATTCGATAGATTTTAGAGTTTCATATCTAAATTCAAAGGTTTTCATTCAAAAATTTGGGGTTCACATCCAAAAGTTCAAAGCTTCTCATTTAAGTTCAAATATTCACATTCGATAGATTTAGAGTTTCATATCTAAACTCAAAGGTTTTCATTCAAAAATTCTTAAAGATTCTTATTTAAAACTCAATGATTCTTATCATTTTGAACATTAAAAATGTTTCGTTAAAAGGCTTCACAACTTTAGAATTCTAAATGTTTTCCTCATAAAACATTTTTCCATTCGAAGATTCCTAACCTTATCTCAAAAGCTTTCCTAAAAAAGTTTAAAATTTCTTGTCATGAAATTCTCAATCTTTCATCAAAGTCAAAATTTTGTAGATAAAGAATGTCATGATAGTGATGCAAATGTTTTCTTAATGATGCAAATGCAACAGTCTAGATTCAATAATGCAAATGCCACATTCTAAACCATAATTTAAATGTTTATTATATAAGGTAAATGCATGGCCAGCCAAGATTCAAATATTCGCTAAATTATATACATGTATTGTTTAAACTAAAATGCAAACATAATGCTTGTAATGCAGATATCATTAATGTCATGAAATTCTAATTAATTGTGGTAATATGATTCTTAAAACTCCACCATCTCATCTTTTCCCTTTTTTAACATCTTGGCACTAACAATTTTGAAACAAATTTCATCAACTTGCTCTACATTATTTTCATCACTTGATCACAACCCATAAGTTATGTCGACCAATCTATCACCATATTCATCACTTGGTCACACCATGTGTCTTTTCAAATTATCTTTTCAGGTTTTTACCATCTCTTTATTTTTTCTTTGTTTTGCCTTTATCATCCTGGATTTTTTTTCCAAAGAATGCAAAAATCTTTTATGAATATTATCATTCATTAAGTATCATTTCAATTTTTAACAAATATAATGCAATTAGACATTTCCTCGATTTATTCTAAAGATGCAAAAATAAAAGAGTGCAAAGTGAATTGAGAGAAAAGTAATCAATAAAAAGTGAGTCTGAAACAAAAATAAATGGGCAAAGAAACAAATTCAAAGCATGTCATTAAGGATGGTATTGAATGGTCTAACAATGTCCAAATAATGAATACGTAGACAATTCTTAGTAGTAATCCAAAATTCTTTTTCAAAAACTCATTCCATTGACTTTCAAAATTATTTTTAGCTCATCGAACTTTGCCCCAACTTTGAAGGATCTTTCAATGTCTTTGATCTTTTATATATTTAAACTATCTATCCAACTCTCAGCTCAAAGATTTTAATCGCCTTTTTGAGTTTTCAATTTGAGTCTTCTTTTTCTCTCTTTTTATATTTTTTTATATTTTTTCATTTTTTTCCTTTCATTTTTTTTCTCATTTTTTCATCCATTATTAATATATCCCACACATCAATCTCTAAAACACATAGCATGATTCCATTATTCCATCATAAGTATGCCATAGCCCAATATATGATCATTCAATTCGAGCATTCACATTTAATCAAAATAGACTTTTAAGGGTTGTAATGTAGGTTATGGTGAGGGGTCATGGATAAAATAGACTCAAAACATATGTTTAAAGGGTTTAAACCAAAGGATTATTTTTTATCATATGATGTAATTGGGCACTTTGCCCCATTCTACATCATTTCACTATTTTTTTTTCATTTTTCATTCATCTTATTTCTCACAAAAAGATTCTAATTACTTTGCCCCAAATCATTTGTGGCATTCAATTTTTTTTTAAGGGGTTCTTTTTTTTCTCTTTTTTTTTTACTCTCTATCTTTGAGGCATTTTATGATATTTTGCCTTTTTCTTTTTCAAGTATGTTTTCTTAAAATTTACCCCCAACATGGAAGGTGATCATTGGCTAGGATTCTTTAGAAAAATAAATCATAATAGGTTCAATAGGGGTAGCAATTGATGATTTTAGGAATGGTAAAAGAAAGATGATCATTTTTCATCTCAAACGTGAATGTTTTCTTTAAAGATCATCTATTGAACAACAAACTCATGGATCATTTTAAAAGACTACTCAAGACATATCTATTTCATATCTACTAGCTGCTTGCTTCATTTGCTCAAATAATCTCCATAGATTATCGTGAATGAATTCTTAAAATTAATCCCAAAATTATTGTATAATTGTCTAAACATTTATCATTTGAAATTTGAGAATGGAGATAAAAAGATATGACAAATAACAAAGCATGGAATAATAGCTTGGATGAAAAAGAAAATTTAATGAAATGCATCATACTTGCCTTTTATTAAAATGATAAAAAAATGAAATCTTATTACATAAAAAAAATCCTAACATTACTCTAAAAGAGATCCCATAATGACAAGTAACTTTCAACCAACCTTAACATTCTTCTCAAAATTATGCCCTTATGTGATCAGAAGAAGAATTTTTATTAACATCTTACCCCTCTTGATTCGTCGAATCTCACTAGGCTTTTTCGGATCAAATTTTGCACCTTGTGTTTGAAAGCTGGACAAGTTTCAATAGAATGACCCACGTTCCTATTATGATAATCATATGTCGCATTAGCATCATACCATTTTGGATAACGTGAATTCAATGGTTATAGAATAATTGGAGATGACAAGTTGTTCTTAACCAGTTTTGGGAATAACTTAGTGTAAGTCATGGGGATAAGATCAATATAGGCCCTTTATTAGTTATTTCAAGATCTCTTTAAACTACTCACTTGGTTGTTAGGCTTTGAAGCTAATGTAGTGATATGACTAGACCCATATACAAGTACTTGAAAGGTCGATGGGTAGGTTGGTGGGTAAGCTGATTATGGATATGGTTGGTAAAGGGCCTGCGCAATACCATTAACTGTGAAACAGTAAACAAGATGAACAATCGATGGATATAGAGCATAGCTTTTAAATTGTTGCTCATCAAAATTCACTATTTGGGCTTTAATTTTTTTTTTTTTAGGTAATCCTCATTTATTTATGGTTTCTCTTTCCTAAAGCTTGCCACTTTTGATAGCATTTCAATAATTGCTACTGAAATTACCATATCAATGAAGTTTTTCATTGCATTTCCTATCATCTTTTCATAATAGGGAGATCTTAAAGTGCTTACAAACAGCATTATGGTCTTTTTCTTAGTCAAAGGTGACTGGACTTGAGTAACTATGTCTCTCCACTTCTGGCCATACTTTTTAAATGATTTAGTTACCTTTTTTTTATATTCTATAAAAATAAATGATCAGGAGCTAAATCTATTATATGTCATACTAATTGATGAAGTCACAGGCCACATCACTTTAGGACTGAATACGAGTCTTATCTAACTAAACATGTCACCTAGCAGCAGAGCCAGTAAAATTATCTTGAAATATGTGTATTAACAACTTCTCATTATCAACATAGGCAATCATCTTTCTATAGTACATAATGAAATGAGTCTTTGGGAACTTTGTACCATCATATTTTTCAAACTTTAAAACTTTAAACTTTGGAGGTATAACGACATCTGGGATTAAATAGAGTGTAGCAGCATCTATAGAACCATAAAAACCAATTCCTTCTACTATTCACAACCTTTCCTCCAATGAGTGTATCTTTTATTCAACTTTTAAGCCTTCTAAAGACTCTTTCTCCTTAGGCCTCAGCTACTTTTCTCTTATGGATCATCCAAGTTAGAGATTGGTATAGGTTTTACTACCTTCTCAATAAAGATAAAATTTACATAACTCTAGCAATGCCCTAAATTTGAAGTCGATGGCATTCCAGAGTATGTATACCCTATAAGGTATATGTACTGCTATGATGGTGCATCTTATATAAACTGGGCTTGATACGACCCATACGACGAGGATAAAAAGGATCAACATCATCTTATAAGGGATGGTCTTACAGGCTAACATTTTCTTCTACACTCTTTCTCTTATTCAATTTATTCAAGGCTTTCAAAATCTTACTCAACTCCCTTTCAAATTTTTCTTGGGCTTTTTCAATTTTTTCCAAACAGTTTGTATTTTTCTATGCCATTTTCCTAGCTTAAGCTCTAGTGTTGCACTAATGGTGAATGGGTTAAACTAGGTTCTTAAACGATCGAGCTATCTTTGAACCTTGTACCATAATTAACGTGCTTATGTTACTAAATGTGTATGCAAAAAACTTTTAAAATTAACCTAACTTTGTTAAGAATAAATGCATTGAATACTTGACAAAATAAATTATGATTCATAAACACATGAATGTATGCACAACAATGGATGAATGAATGTACCGATGTTTATCTCATTATGATGCATGAATGGATACATATGTTAGTGATGCTGGAACAAGATACAACACACAACATACAATAACTTAATCAACAAGGATAAAATAACATTTATCATGAATGAAGCTCAAAATGTCCACTCATATGTCTTAATTAGGGTTACATTCTAATAATAGGTAAATATGGTTCTAACCTAAGGTTGGCTTCTTATGTGTAAATTATATGTTGGGCTCAGTGATTTTGACCACTAAAGGCTTTCAAATTGTTCCTTACATAATTGTCCATCACACACTAGTAAGGCATTCTAATCCTCACCCATCATAAGCTAACAATAGAGAGTATTCAATTTGAGTCGGAGTATTAGCCATTGTGGAGATTATCATCTCATGAGAGATTAGGTGCTTTACTTCCTCCTAAGAGGGACAGAGCCTGGGTATATAGCTCATATAAAACAAATGCATGTGCTAGTGTGCATGAAGAAACATATAATTGTCAACCCTATAAATAAAATAAAAAAGAAAAAAATATTAATAAACAAATAACATAATCATTACACTTTAAAAACATTACATCAAAGGATAGGATAAATTTAAAACGTTATGGCCTGATTCTTTATAACATCCCCAATTGAGTCATCAAACTGTCTTCACATATAAAACTGTAAATCTATAGCTAGACTTAACAATAGGAGCACCAATCTCTTATTAAAGTATGATTGACCACCTAATGAATCTATCTTTTTAAAGAGCTTCTAAGTTTGACTAAAGGTCTCTAAAGAATAGGTTCTGACTTTCTGAACAAAATTAAGTTCGAGAGTTCGATTACGTGTAGGAAAAGTTATAGCACCCCACAACGCCTATCTTAAGATAATACCATTTTATTTTAAATTATCCTAACAATTATCTTGGTTCTAGTAGTTTTTATTTTAATGTTTAAATATTAAAAATAACTTCTAAGATTTCTTCATCAATATAGAAGAATTCTTAAGAATACTATCTCACCTCAAAAGTATTCAAGAATCTCATTTATTTTTTTGAAAAGACTTCATCGTTAGAAAATTGTTTAATCATTTTTTATTGAAAATATTTCTTATTATTCTACCATTTGGATCAAATTAAAAATATCTTCTCACCTAGAAATTTTTTAAATAATCAACCATTTACAATTATTAAAAATTTCATCATCAAAATTTATTTTTATTTTGATTTCTAAATTTTTTACTATTTGGGTCTATTTAGATATTCTTTTTGTTTTTATCTTTGTTTAGAATTTTTTTTGTTTTTTTATCTTTAGAAAGAAAATAATATGACAATTATTTTTAAAGTTTTATTTAAATTCTTCCACTATATTGGATAAATTTAAAGAAATTTCTCGCCTAGAGATTTCTTAAAAAATTTATTATTTGAAATTTTTAAAAATCTCATCATTGATAATTGTCAAATATTTTTAAAATTTTATTAAACTTATTTATATTTTATATTTTATTTTTTACAATTATTCTTTTTAAAATAATTTTCTATAATTCTCCTAAAAAAATTTAATCATGTAAGATACTTAAAAAATAAATAAACGATCAAAATAAATAAATAAATAAACCAATAATAAATAAAAAAAAATCCAAAAACTTGGCTCAACTTAGCTTCACTTCACTACTCAATATCAGGAGCTGAATACCAGGTCAGGTGGAACAAGTCGGGTCGGGTATAACAAAACACACAGATCTTGAAAGCTAGTTTAAGGGTAAAACGGCATCATTTAATCTATGTATAAAAGTTCAAAATTTCATTTCCTCCCTCAAATTTTCACTTGCTCTCTCTCTTTTTACCTTATTTTTTCTCTTCCTCTCTCAAGGAACAGAAGAACCCAGGTTGGAAACTTTAAGGGTTTACAGATCTCGACACCGATGCCATCATACTCTGCCACTGTCTGACATCCAGTCAAGCTGAAATTTTCACTGTCGCTACTTCTCACTCTCCTCGTCTCGAATATGGGCTCATTTTTTCAAAAATCCACCTCAATGTCCCTAATCTGAAGCAAATATTTATGATTTTTTTCCACAGTCTTTGTTCTTTCTCACCATCCAATCTTTCCCAACTTTCAGTATATTGTTTCTCTTACCAATCTCTTCATCCTCACTGTTCAGATCTCCCAGAAGTCACGCCGATCATCGCCTACCCCCACTACTACTAAAGGTGGGTTCCTCTTCCCCTTTTTACTTGTATTCTCTTCCATTTTGTTTTATTCTTTTCCTTTTCTATTTTTAATCTCCTTTGATTTCTAATCTTGCTTCATTTCCTCTCTGAATTTGTGTTGGTATGGCTGACTAACGATGGGTGATTGTCCAACTAGAAACTAATGGTGGTGGCAGGTCTCGGTTCCTAGAAGCTCGGTGATGGCTCTGTATGTGTTGCTGTTTTTTGTGTGATTCTCTATTTTTGCTCTCAATACTGCTGTGTGTTGTTCTGTTTTTTCTGGGTCTTTTCTCTGATCACTTCCCCCATTTTCTTTACAAAATAGAAACTCTTATTGATCAATGCAAATGGCAACTATTGTTCGTGGGTCACTCCCACCACCAAAAAATTTTTGGATTTATTGTGCTTGATGATCTTTATTTGTTGTGTATCTGATGAATTTTTGTTTGATTGCTTGTGTATTGGACTTCTCTATTCTGGAGCTTTGAGATTCTGCTGCTGATGCTGACAGATTGGGTTTCTCTATTTGCTAGGAACGGGTTTTCTGAGGATTAGGCTAGAAATTGGGTGTATTTTCTCTGTGTTTCTCGTGTTTTTCAGCTTGAATTGCCATGTGCTTTTTTTGTTTTCCTGTGATTTTTCTCTAATCACTTGCCCTGTTCCTTTTCGTTGTGATTGCAAGGATTTATAAGCCAAAGCTGATAGAGTTTCAGCTCAATTTCAATTCGTTTTACAAAGCTGAAGATTAGCACCTAATCTTGTAGATAACAATTATCACTAAGCTTAATCTCAAACTTCCAATTTTATTTTTTTTAATCAGATAATGAAGAAAGAAAAAAAAAAAGAAAATAAACTAGAGATAAACCACAAAATAAATAAAATAAATAAGTAAATATGATAAATACAAAATAAAGTCTAAAATAAAAACAAATAAAACCCTACAATCAAGCTTGAATCGGGCTCCAATTAACAAAAATCTCCGGATAAAATGGAGTGTCTACAAAGACTTGAAAAATCAACAACATTAATCACTAAATGGATAATAGATTTACAGGAAAATGACTAGATAAGAAAGAGTAAGAGATTTCATCATCTTTGGGTTTAATGAATTAAACTTTTCACTTCATCTTCATGAAGTGATTAATTGTAATAATAGGGTAAAGAAACTGATAATTGCTGGAATTGAATGCATTATGCTTTAAACATTCCCTTGGAAGATTAATCACTAAATAGATAATTAATTGACAAGAAAAATGGTTGGATAAGAAAGAGGAAGAGATTTCATCATCTTTGGGTTAAACTTTTCACTTCCTCTTCATGAACAGATTAATTGTGATAATGGGGTAAAGAAACCGATAATTGCTGGAATTGAATGCTTTGTAATTTGAACATTCTCTTGGAAGAGCACTTTGAAATTGCAAAGCTTTAATTTACAAGTTGAAAGGTCAAACCAATTTGTAGAGTTGCACGGTCAAACAAATAGAAAGATTTCTATAAAATGAGAGAATAGCTTATTTATGAAGTTAACACATGATGACTTCTTATATAACTGTAAGTTCAAATAGATTTATGTTAGATAGGGGATGGAAGGGATTTAAGAGATCGGTAAATCAAAGGAAAAATATTTTAAACTTTGTAATTCTTACATTGAAAGATTGAATCCAGAAAGAAAGACCATATTTCATTTTGTCACACAACCAGACACATAATTTTCAAGACATCATGCAACTTTTTAGTATTTGAGATGGACAGTGATCCTCAGCAATGTCTCAGCACCATCAGTAACATGTTGACCAGGTGGTATAAGTGGTCGAACTTCAGCAAGTCCATAAGCATTTTTAAACTTGCCTGTTCCACCCGTCACTGATACATGTGACATGGTGCTTCCAATCTTGTACACTCCGTAGAAGTTGAGGTTGTCGTTGTATTCGCCACCCTCAATCATGGCTGTGAATGCCATCATTTGGGTTGTTCCATCTGCAGAGCTAGCCACATAAACTCCTTGAGCTTTTCCCATTGCCTGTGACCCCAAATCAGGGCTGTTAGTGAGTATGTCATCGATGACGGTGATTGTTCCGAAGCCTAGTCCCAAGCCATCTGGTCCCAGAGGGAACTGAGGATTACCATTTTGATTTTGATTTCCTGCGAAAGCTGTACCAGCTAAGCCAGTTCCTAATGGGAGACCATTGATGCCATTGATAGTAGGAACAGCACCATTGGCATTGGGGATTGCTACTCCACCTTGTGGGGGGAGGAATCCCACTGGCTTAGCAAAAGGTACCTGACCACTGTAGATGTTTCCTAGTAATCCA
This sequence comes from Durio zibethinus, assembly GCF_047325235.1. Lineage (NCBI taxonomy): Eukaryota > Viridiplantae > Streptophyta > Magnoliopsida > Malvales > Malvaceae > Durio > Durio zibethinus. Next base: position 16,206,867 of record NC_143165.1, read on the forward strand.
GTTATTGGTCTAGCTGTGGGGCTACTTCCTCCAAGGATATCATGCATGTAGAACTCAAGGACCGGTTCTTCTGCTGCTGCTGCTGCTGCGGTGCCTGCTGCCAAACATGTTACCATGTAGGCAGCATCAATCAGCAATGTAATGAAAACTGGGGAAAGTTGCTTGGACATTTTGGAATGTTTGCTTGATCAGGGTCTTTGGTTTTCTAATGAATTGCTGCACCGAAGCTCTTTGAGATTAGTATGCCAGTCATTATGAAGCTTGCTCTTTAAATAGAGACTTAGCTAGAGAGGAAAGCATCAGGCTATGGAGTTGTTGGAAGGATTTGTGGTGGTGAAGTTGTTGGTGTGACATTAGCTATGACAAGTTTGTCATTCTATTTTTCTTTTCTTGGTGTATTGGTTAACTTTTCAATCAAAGAAAATTTGGCAGTACCGATACTCTCCAGAGTTATGAGATAGATTTCCTTGAATTCTTTGTTTTTTTTTGTAAAGTTAATAGTAATAATATAATCTGATTATATTAGCTTCATATCTCTGTGAACATTAAAGTTTTTTATTAAACAAGTAAACAAGTCAAACATGAACGAAATTTTTTACGTTCATGATATGTTCATTTAATTAATGAACTCTAAAATATTGTTGGTGATCATCTTTTAAGTTAAATAAATGAACAAAAACTAAATATTTTTATGATCTATTCGCTAAATGTTCTCCTTATTTACAGTGCCACGTTAAATCAAGTTTGTTCACAAACTCTTTGTTAAACGTTATTTTCTGGTTTACACTCCTATATTGATTGAAGACACATTGATATTGAACAGCATAAGCAAATTCTTTGTTTGACTTCCATTTGGACCGGTCAACCCTTCATTTTCGTTCTCTCACCTCTTCTTCAACTGCCACAAAGAATCAGGACACTTTCTTTCCATGTTTAGTTTTATCATTTTGAGAGAAGCTCTTTCGGTTCTTATTATTACTAAGAAGGAATTTTATTGATAAGGAAGAAATACAGAAGATACATCAATCAAAATGAAGGATGAATCGTAATCATCCCCAAACCCCTGCAGCAGTCTTGGACATTGCCTGCTATTGATTCATTCAACCAAATCATTTTTAACATTTTGGTGAGTGGTTAATTTTCTTGTTTAAATCAAGTGTAGCACTATGCCACCAGAACACACCAATGACTGTTTTAAGTTGAAAGAAAAACTTTTTGGTGTTTCGTTGCCACTAATAATTGGTTCTGTAGATAAACATATAGCCATTGAAGTGCCAAAGAGCAATCTCTTTTAGACTTTGACTTATGAACTTCAAATTTTGGTACGAGTGTCAATCATGCATGTATTGCCCTGAGGCACCTCGAGTCATGGCAACCTGGCTTTTGGTAGTTTCCTTCAGGCAATTCCTAGCTTTTTACAGTCAATTCAGGACCCCAATTTTATGAACAATCATGATAATAGGTTGTCGGATCCAACTGCATATAATTTAATTGAGGATTGCAGGATTTTAGCCTGCATCATCTTTCATCTCATGGATTTGGTGGAAATTAGAAGGTCCTACAGAGTGGAGTTGTTAGCTGTAGCTGAGCAAATGGAGAACACAATAGTTCACCAGACTTATTAAGTTGGACCCTGTTTCTATAGGATATGCTTAGAGACTTGAACAGATGGAAAACTCTTATTTACCATAACTAAGTCCATTAAGAAGTAAAATTTTTCTATCAATCATTGGCAGTTAATAAGAAGTGAAGTCTTCCCTTCGATGTTTATTTACCCACCTTAAAAAGTGAGATCTACTAGATTTGAGGTTCCAATCTCAATGCCTACAACGTCCTTTATTCTCTAACTGCTACCTTCTTTGTACCAAAAAGATTTGTAACTCCAAGCATAGAGGATGCTTAAGATTTCTTCTTTACTTGGTGTAGTCATCTGATTCCTTATATTCCATAGAAGCAGCGTTAGATAGCAAACATAAATTATCATAATTCCATTATGGATTTCCAGCAAAACGTATTTCTTTTGGGTGACAAACATCCAAGGTATTTGTGAATGGAAATATCTTGTTAGATAAAAGGAAGTACAAACCATGCCAGCAAGAATTCGACAGGGAATATACTCTCCAAAACACTTTCAGTAGGTTATATGGACTACAATTCTCAGCAATGTCACTGCACCATCAATGAAATGCTGACCGTTGCTTCAGCAAAGCCACGTACATTCTTCAACTTACCAGTTCCACCAGTCATTGACAAACGCGGTCCCGATCTAGCATATGCCACAGAAATCTATAATCCATTTAACATCTTGAAAACCAAGGGTGAAGATCTCCAATGAGTCTCCTAGTAGACAGCAGACTTGGATCATAATGTAGAAATATTAGCTTGGGTGGAGTTACTATAGATTTTAAATTGGTGGCGAAGCTGTTGATTTATTCTGATTTCGAAATGTAAATCATTCTGCTTTAACCATTGCTCTTCTGCATTAATTCTTTTATTTTTTAGTACAAACCATATGCAGTGAGTTGGTGGGACGCAAGCATTTGATGGCTACCAGCTTTGACCAAGGATACTAAAGAGCAATTCTATCTTTGCTTTATTTGCAAATGGCTCAACAAAGATATTATGTCGTTAATCAATTCAAAGCTCTCATTCTTGATATAATCATGCTAGATTTCTGAATTCTTTCTCGTGTTTTACATAGCTCAAAGCTTGAATCCGACAAGAACAACTAGCGGAGAAAAAAATGGAAAGAATGAAGAAATACAACAATGGAGATGTGATACAATCTTAATTGCAAAACAAAGTACCGGCAAGGTTGAGTTATATGCTTATCTGCTGCACAGACTCCTCATTGTTCTCGACCTTAGGTTGCTTCACAACAGGGGCAATCAACTTCCACACTGTACCAAAGAAAAGAAATAAAGGACAAATATCAGTCTTTTGCTCACAACCTGGCTCGGGTTATCTTTAACTTAATAATGATTTCATTCCAAATATTATACAATTAACCTTTGAAAGTAAAATTTTTTAAAAGATTGGCTAAAAGTAAGACTTGGTTGGCCTAGATAAATTGCATCAAAGTGATTGTTTATCAGCCAAATTTTGCACAAGAAATTATATGTAGAATTGCCAAAGAATGATACAGAAAAAAGGGGATGGCAGGAGTATGTTGACGCTGCTAAATTTTTTAATTTTTTATTTTGCCCTTCATTTCCAAATAGTTGGTAACATCAAGCTACTCCCAGCTGATTCCATAATCACATAATGTTTGTGCTAAATTGGCCAAGCTGGGTTCGAGCTCTTCTACCTTATCATGGTGCCATTCCAAATTTAGCTAAGAAAAGCTCCTACCTAGCATGCCATTTGTTTGTGATAAATTTGAACTAGGGAGAAGAGCTCAGAGATAGGCATGAGAGAGTTGAGAAGAAGAGCTCAGAGAAGAGAATGAGAGAGTTGGCAGAAGAATACCTGGAGAGAGTGGGGTATTTATACAAGTTAGCTCGGACTAAACAACCAAAACACCACTGGTCCAATTGTGAGAAGTGCTGCTAAATGCACCCCACCCTTTTCTCTTCACACTCAATTGTGAGCCACTTTCTTAGGGTAAAAGACAATTATACCTTATAACCCAAAAATGCCCCTAACACATAACTTTAGGCAGATAACTTCCTAAAGCTAAAAGCAACTAGCTAAGGAAGTAAATCCCATCTCATACTCTTACGGAAATTTAAGTTGCAAAAAGACAGAAGTGATCTGAAGGGAAATGCATAACATGAATTCACTTACTGTATATCGTGGCTGCAAACCACTCGTTGATGATTTTCACCCATGTACTTGTCCAGCCAACATCAATGCTCCATCTGATTGTTGTAAAATGAGTACATGAATATACACTAGAAAGTACTCTCAGAAAAAATTTTACAAGTAATCTAACACTCACTTCCTTGCTGAGTCTTCCAGGTTCCAACTGATGAACAACATTGCAAAATACATGGCACCCAAGGAGAATATCATGTGGAAAAATCCATAGTTATAACGGATATCATCCTCTAGTTTCACCTCATCTTTGCGAAACTGGAAAACCATAAGAGCTGCTCATGACTATTTCTTATCTAAACAGACAACTACCAAAAAATAGCACTATTCAGCTGCCTTTCAAATATAATCTCAACGAATAAACACTAAATAGCTGTGAAGTATTCATCAGTAGATACACTTTGAATAAATGGAAATTGAAAACACCAATGTTCAGAAATTTAATTTTGCAACCTGAAACAAATGCAATTAAGCCCGAAAAAAGGAGTAATTTACCTGAAATGATTTCGAATCAATCCCTGTCGAAAAGGTTGCCATGACAATGGCACCTATTGCTATCAGGAACCCCTGAAAATGAGAGAAAAAATGACTACAACAGTTTAGAGAAATATCAAGCAACAGGGAGGCAAAGAGATGAATTTAAAAAATTTAGGAATACTTGGAAGACAAAAGTTGCTCACAACTTTGTTATGTTTGGGCTGAAAAGTATAAAATACAAGATTATAATTGCAGAAAATATCTACTTGTCTAAGTTTGGAAAAGGAATTTCCAACTCTTACAAGTATGGTGGTCCAATCACCATGTCGATCATTTGGCTTTTGTATGTTGCATTTTTCATCAGCTGGTTCACTGAAAAGCCATGTGGTAAAACCAAATGTCAGTTTTTCTTCTGTTAATTTTTTGCTGCAACTCTAAAAGTTTACAAAATATGAAGCTAATAATAGAAATGCAGGGAAGCAAACTATTTTAAGCATGCAGGAATTAGAGTCATTTAACCAGAGAAAGAATCAAGAATCAAGGAATACAAAAGCAACTCTAGACCTGAAACATCTTCCAACATATTCGAAGTAGGGAATTGATTTGAAGTTGATATCATCAGAATTCAACAAGAATTTTGTTTATTAAATAAAACTGGAAATGCATATCATGAGAAACCTGAAGCATATTATAATAGCTCACACCTAAAAACATCAGCATCTGGAAAAAGGAATAATATGTATAACAAGAAGAATTGGCAATCTGCAGGAGATAGTGCTGCTAAGGTAAGAAAGTGACTTGGAATTGAGCCATTATGACACAAGTAGTGACCCTTGAACAATGAAACTGAGTGACTTGCTCCTTTAATCTTCAACAATGACATAAATGGATGGTAAAAAGAAAAAACCAAGGATCACAATGTGGTACAAAATGTAGAGAAAACTTAGACTTCTTAAAGTGATATTTTCAGAAGATGCACCACATTTCCAACACACTCTATTTGCCGAGATATAAGTTAAACCAAATTTCAAATATTGCGATTAAATTTTGGCCTTCATAGTGACATTATGATCATGCATGTACTGAACAATTACACTTCTTCCTGCTACCTTTGAAGCCTTGATCTAAAGGCAAACACATATCTATCTAATCTAACTATTAAAACACAAGGTGGGGCATATTAGTGCAACAGTACATTGATCCACAGTCATTACTGAAGTAGGGTCATCCATATAGCAGTAGATTGGTTTTCATTAGCGTTGTTAATGTACAACATAAAACTTTGAAGCAAGAAATGCAAGCTAGCTCATAAGAGTGAGCTTCAGCTCAATTCATTGCAGAAGGTTAGAATATGGGATCAAGTCCTAACCTTCTAATAGCAGACCAACAGAGGAAAACAACATATGAAGCCATAATTCCTGAAGATAAAAGACCCCTATTAACCTGCATTAAGCATGAAATAGTAGCACTCTTTTTATCAAATCATTTTAGATTAATAAAACCCTTAGCATAAAGTGAGTTATTAGATATAAGTTATGATGCAATATCACAGCAGAAAAAAGAAAATAACACATAAAATTCCATAGCAAACATATAAAGTGGAGTTGCATGTTTCATATTGTTGCAGGTAGTGGATGATGATCCACACTATTACCATGGTGAAGTGAATACATACAAAAAAAAAAAAAAATCATCATGGTAATAACATAACACACTCTCAAATGTGTTATAGAACATAGATCATCATCTTTATGCCTGCAAATCTTTAATGCTAGTCTTTTCTTCCCCTTTCTCAAAAGAGGTTTTGTTATCTAAATCATTGGAAAACAGTGCTGAAAAATGCTCCAAGGTGCTAATGAATGATATTTCAAAGAAAGTGACTAGCATACCTTTGAATGCAAGGACATAGCCATCATCACTATAAGCAGAACGGCAGTCCATGTAATGAAGAATATGTTGAGAGAACATGCTGGTCTTGGGGCATAAAAATAGTACATGGACACAATTCCACAGATGGAAGCAACATAAAAAACTGTTGAGGTAAATAATGCAATGGAGCAGCTGCAAAAGGACAAGAAGATAGTGATACTTTAGCAAATGCATATTTAATTTCAAGAAAATGAAAAAGGCCTAAAAGGTTGTCTTATCCATAAATTAATTTATTATCATGACCTCTATCCACTTATTCATTCCAATTCTAGTGCCACTATCTATAAAATATGCATTCAGTGTTACAAAGGCAAGTCATGAAGGTTTATGCAGGGAATGTGATATGGCCAATGCAAATTGAATCTGCATAGTCAAGATAGCGAGATGCTTCCAGTATCTGTTAATTCTAAAAATATTTATATTTATTTCTTTGGTTAGGACAAAAATAGAATCATATTCTGATCAGTTATATTCCATGTACTCTATTTTCATTTTGCATTGCATGTTCCTGTTCACCACCCATAGAGGTAATTCAACACCCAGTTGCTGCAATCTTTCCTGTAATAGGATCTTTAATCTGGATAGGCATCACAAAGTCAATATCATTCAGGAATGATGTTCTCTACTTTCAGATTCACTGGAATTTGATATGATGATAAGCATTATAATCATTGCACCGACCATTTATTTTCTATTCCTCATCACTAAAATTCCTCATGCTCCATTATGACTTTTTGTACCAACTATATGAGAAAGTGTTTAAATCATCATCTATTATTCAATGGATGCAAATTTTGTCTATTTTACCTATCATACACTAATATTCCAGGAAAGCAAATGATCTTACGGATATGCAGACTTTGTAATAATTCCGTAATCTCAATGATATATAGCCTTAAGAAAGGAGAAAATACCTTTGTTTACTTTGCTCATCAGTTGCCCAGCGTTTATTCCACCATCTGATAAACTCAATCACACTTATAAGTTGCAGAAGGAGAAAAATCCTACATTACATGAGCAGAAAACTACATATTTAATCTTATACTCAGAAGCTAATGTGTAAGTTAAAAGAAAGTGCCTGGCATTGTTGTCAATTCTTTTAGGAGTTTGAAAATGAAACAATAAATATGTTTTATTGCTAACTGAAGCCTCTCCATGCTCTTCTAATAATTTTGCAGCTGAAAATGAATGATGCACCATGTGATGTGTGGCATACTCAAGTAATTAGGGGAAGAAAGTATGAAATTGTACAAGGTATAGTAAATAGATAACTTTATATTGTCTTTTCAGATCGATATCAAACCAAGAAGGCACATTGTTATAGGACACTTCAAATGGTTCTAATATTAGATTACAGTTTGTGCCATGATGTAAAGAAGATTGTAGCTGAGAGTGATTTCATAAAATGGAAAAATGTTAAATTAAAGGCCGGAAGCATAAAGAATACCCTGCACCAATGCGAGCAACTTCTCCTGCAAGAAGAGAAAATAAGCTCCTCAATTTATGGTTTCATGAAAAACTAGAAGTTCAAAGAAAAAGAAAGATCTTTTCTGTAGTTTGTAGATGATAGCTCGTCATCATCTAAATGTTTAAGTTGAGCTTTGGTTCATATAATCATATCAGCATGTTTAACATTTTCAAGTTCTTAGGCTTGGCTTTCGAAGCAAGCATACCATATATCTGAATAAATTCTGGAGGGAGGAAGAATGGAACCACCATTGATACAACCAATAGGAAAAACTTCGGTGCCCACCATTCCGAGTGCCATTTACTGAAAGCTTGGTATAATTTTCTTGCAGTAAATGTGGTAAGAAACATGAGAAAGAAAAAAATCTGAACTCTTTGTCAAGGAACCCAACTGTGAAAGATAGGAAAGTAAACAAGAAACTAAATATATAAGTAACAGAATAAAGATAACACTGTTTAAAACTCAACAGCATTGGTAACCTCTGAAAGTTTGAATTCTTAGGTAGGACTCTTTCTGATATTACAACTGTTAATTGGGCATCTAACATATTACGGATACCAGAATCTAGCATTTTATCCCAAAACACAGTATAATACTTTTACCTATGTTTGATACGAGGAAAAGAAGAAGAAAGAAAGAAAGGGAGGGAAAGAAAAATAGTGTTTGTTTCCTTCCTTTTCTTAGTTTGGTAGAAGGGAAATAAGAGGGGAAGAAAATGGATGGATTTATACCTTCATCATTTCCTCCAAATTTAATCCTTCCAAAATTGAGAGAAAACACTTTTTTTTACTTAAGTTAATCATTTTCTTTACAATTTCATCCTTAATCTCTTTCTCGCTCTCTATTTTTCACCTTCCATACCAAACACAAGAAAGGAAAAACATCTTTCTTTCCTCTCCTTCATTTTTCTTTCCTTGACATATTTCCTTTCCTCTATTTTCTACCTTCCTACCAATCATAAAGGAAGAAAGAAGAGGAAAGAACCGGATTTTTTGGGTCCAGCTCTCCTGCATTACTTTTCTATCCATTACTTTCCAACACACCTTTAATCACCATTCATAGGCTTGACATCCATAATTCATGGGTGGATGTTATCCATGTGAATGTTAAATTGGTGACTATAGATATATCGAATAGTAATGGATAAAAAATGTAATGGAGGGGAGTCCAATCTAGGAGAAAACTAGTCTCTTCAAAGAGACAATGTAGCAAATTAGAGGAGTATAATGAACAGGGGGGGCTGATAAATAAAAGCTCCAAAGAGAGTAAGAATACAGATTCCAATTTCTAAATGGAGAATATAATGACAGAAAGATGAGAATTCCCTGTGGAATGAAGGAGTAAATATAAAAAACTGATAAGTAAAAGATACAAAACATCCTAAACTCACACGGAGAACTCCCATTGCGTGAAAACAATCACTTCCACTGATTCCACAAGCTTTTTTATCTGTAAAAGAAAAAAAATAAAACATTTGCCACATAAAAATATAGAAAAGAAAATTAGAACATGTAATTAAATACTATTTTCTACCCATGTCCAGAAGAGGTTGCTTCAACAACAGTACATACTAGTACCAGATTCAGAAATTCTAAGGGTACAACAGCAAGTATATGCTGAAATTAAAGGACCCATAATTTGAGATTAAAAAAGATGAATCCTCAAATTGAAGCCGCATTGTGAATTGATATGATAAAAACCTTGGTAAGTTGGGAGTCATGACTCAACAACGGGTAGAAACCAAAAGTTAATTCATGAGAAAATCCTAATAAATTTGTGGAGTTCAAAGAGGAAAAATTGACTCACAATACAGTGGAGGGAAAACACTTTGCCCATAATCACGAATGAACCAGGCAATAAGATTAGTTATGAGAAAAATGATGCCATAAATATATCTGGCTCGAAGTGACTTCATCCTTTGTGCACAACATTCTACATTGTTTGGCTCAAATGAGGCCACTTCTTGCTGAGTAAGCTCAGAGTTGCTTGAACTTATCTGTACCACACTAGCTTCAACTGCTGCCGCAGACCCACTACTCATGCTGCCATTTTATTTGCAATGATCAGTATAGCAGACCCAGTATTTTCAGACAAAAGACAAAACAATTCTCTACCAGCCATTGCTCAATCATCTTAATATGGGCCTAAAAGAACACCAAAAACCATGAAAGGAGCTCTCTTTAATGGCCATGATGACAATGTCATTCAGATGATGAAAATGGAAGACAAGAAAAGAAAGAAATATACAGTGCAACAGTAAATGAGCTAAAAAAAAGGGTTGAAACTTGAAACCTTTTTGCTTCTGGGGCCTGATCCTTGGAGTGCAATTAGAGGCTTGCAGACCTGAAGGAGATAAATATAAATGAATCTCCTTGGTCACATCCACACGTTAGAATAACAAATAAGAAGAGCACCAAACAACCATGAAGAAACAATTTTTTAAGAAAAAAAAAAAAAAAAAAAGACGACTGCTACACACAATATAGCCGTTGCTTCTTTTCAGCCCATTTTTCATGTTCACTTTTTGTAATGTAACGATGATTCCATTATCATGTAACATTATTAACCCAAAGTTTGGACCGTAACATTACTTTTCTTTATTAATGTCAAGCTTTTTTCTTTTTCTTTGTCCAATTTCTTCTGGTCCATTTTGACTTTTGCGATAATGTCCGTTTTCAGTGAGAGTCATCTCGTCGTTATTCAGAGTTTGGGTTCGATTTTTATAAAAGAAAAAAAAACCATTTCAAAAATAAAATTTTTAAATATACCATATTAATGTAAAGAATAAATCTTTAAAATCGTTGGGAAAAAAATCCAATTCAAACAAAATTTGAATAAATTTTTATTCATTTATAAAAATATTAATATTTGATTATTATATAAATCTACATTATATATATCCAGCTCATTGTCTTGAAACTTATAAGTTACTTCCATCTTCTGACATCTTCTAAACAACAAACACATGACACAATTAGTCAGGACGATTGACGCTAACAAAAAAAAAAAAAAATAGTAGTAAGCGTGTTTTCTTATTAAGCAATAATGTCAAAGGGAGCCAGTCAGGAAGCTTCTTCAGTCCACAAACATTTACTAATTTGCCCAATTTTTATTTTTATTCCACACATGAATAGAATGCTTGTAGAAATAAAATATTTAATATGATTTTTAAATTTTAAAAATTATTTATGTAGTAATTGAATTGTATATTTATTAATTAATTTAATATTTATTTTAATATAATTAATTTTAAATAATAATATGTGATAGATAAGTAATCATATAAATATTATATTAATTAATATATTTATATTTTAAATATTAAATTATAAATTTTTAAAATTTAAATATGGTATTAAATATTTTATTATAATTTTAAAATTATTCATATTATTAACCTTTTTAATTTTAAGCGATATACACAGACTAAGAAAATGAAATATTTTAATTTTAATATAATTAATTATTAAAAGTAGGTTACTAGACATTAATTAAAACAAAATAAAAGGGTAAATAATTAAAGTAAAATTGAAAATGTTTGCGAGACTAATAGAGCAGGACAGGAGTCATATGACTCAACGCCAAATTATATTCTATTCTAGTATTACTGAAGGGAAAGAATGCAGTGATCAAGAAGAATACATGGTTGTTTGATTATAATGAATAAAAAATATATATGGTTAGGGTTAAGGACAAAGAATGCAGTGATCAAGAAGATAAAACACTGTTGGGCCCATGTCTTTTGTTTTCAATTTTCCATTTCTTCTCCTGATTTTGATTTTGGAGACAGCGTGTGGTCCCCCTTTCCTCCCCTTCACATCTACTACACATCGTGGGGCTCTCATCGGGCCCCTTTGGCTTTTGTAAAAGATTGGCTTTGCCGCGTTATCCTTAACTATTTGAAAATCTGCCACTTTTTTAAGGTACATTAAAGCACAAGCGTTCAAGAGTGAAGTCGAATTGGATGTAAGTCGGTCAACATTTAAAAATGTTTGTTTACAATTCAGTCCATCAATTAAAGTTTATTTACATTCATTTAATAAAAAATTAATATTAAAATATCTTTAATTTATTTTATATTGATATTTATAAATTTTTATGTAATTTATAATTAAAATTAAATAAAAATAAATTATTTCATAATAAAATATATTTATTAATCGAACTAAGCTTAAACTTAAAAATTTTTATCCAAACCTTGATTCAGATCAAGTCTGAGTTATGGGCAAGTCTAATTAGCACTGAAACTATGCTATTGTTCACGTAAAATTTTATATTTAACCCACTAGCATTATGCATAATATGGTTAAAGAAGTCTAAATTATTTAAATTATTTATTTTACAGTCTCTAATTGTGTTGAATTTGGATGTAAATTTCTTATTCAATAGAAAACATTTTCTGACACTCATTTTCCTTGTTTAAAAGCAAAATTTCAAGGTATGACACAAGCTATGATGTCAAAGCAAAATCCAGTTAATCGAACAAGAAGATTGCAATCTAAAACCAGCAAGTTAACTATAACAAACAGCAAGTTTCTGGTGAGACCTAAATTTGATCAAGTTTAATTAAGTCTCATTACTGCTTCAAAGTTTGCTATGGCACTCTTCCTCTTTTAGCTTTATTAATTATATATCTTGGTATTCATGTGTTTCCTTCTTTCTTGTTTTGAATTATGTTTTCATGAGTTGGTTTTTCACAAAAGAGATTATATATATATATATGATTTATATTTTATTATTTTAACCGTTGATTTTATATTTTATTCACATAAATTATGAATGTCAAATTTTTAAGTTAATAAAAAATATGTAACTATTTATTCCATAATAATAAAATTTTAACCGTTAATATATATTTTTAAAAAATAATGTTTTCAATCGAAATAATAGGAATTGCAATGGATTAAAATTGATATGCATAATAAATTTGAGTGGATTTTTAAATTTAATGATTAGTTTATAAAAATGTTAATCCTACATAAAATTATATATGTAATAGAACTGAAGTGTAGTTAGGCATTAAGTAATCAATAATAAAAATTGGGTTTAGGTTTGTCTTTGTTAAGAGTGAGCTGTAAACTTGTAGCTATAGGAATATATGATTAAAAAGTCATAAAATGGTAGAGGATTAGGTTAGATAAAAGTTGGCAAGAATAATGCTGGGGAAGGGGGTAATAGTGAGAACTTGGAAGCCTGAGAATGAAAACCTCTCTCCTCCTCCTTAAGTTTTCTTTTTCTTTCAATCAATTGCATAGCTTTCTTTTTTTTTTTTGGGTCTACTGGAATAATTTTTTTTTTGTCTACATGGTTTGAGGATAGAAGAAGAATGGCCGGTGGTGAAATAAAAAATTTTACTTAGTGGTTTAGCTCAAATATAATAATAATAATAATAATTAAACTTCTATGTCAAATCACAATCATTAAAAATTTTATAATTATCATTTTATATTTTGAAAATGTTACACAATAATTTTATCACCGATACATTTAAATACATCTTTTTTAAGGTATGTAAATGAGCCATTATTTTCTCATTGATTATCAAAACGAATTTTCAAGATATTTATTACTGTAAATGCTTTTTTCTACTGTAACAATGGCAACTAGTGAAATCAATTAATGTCAACAACAAATAAAATAAATGAGTAAAAAATTTCAAAATTTTTTAGTCTAAGAAAGGGCTTGAGCCTAAGGATGGCAAAAAATTTGATGGGAGCAGGTTTTTGCTGACTTTGACATCGACTTAACTCTTATAAAATTTTACTCTGTTCAAACTTGACTCAAAATGAGTAATTATTTTTTATGCCCAACTTTGACCGATTACATATATGTATAATCTACATCAAATTCAAATTTAATTTAATAAATTTAATTTAGTATAATATTTTTAAAAAATATTATCTTTTAATATAAATTACATCTTAATTATATAAATATATTATTTTTATTAAATTAATATCTTAAATTAAATTATTAAATAATAATTTTATTAATATATATTTATATATATATTGTACACACTCAATTTGGTCCGAGTCCGAATTAATTGGGCTTGATCCAAATAGGTAAGTCCATTTGTATTTTTATTTTTGTTTATTTATTAATAATAATATTTATTTATTTATTAATAATAATATTTATTTATTTATTTTTATTATTTTATTTTATTATTTATATATTAATGTTTATTTTATCATTTATCTATTAATATTTTTTTTGTTTATCTATTAATATTTTTATCTATTATTTGTTTTTTTTTTTTTACTTTATCTTTTTTCTTGATTGATTCCCGATTGGGACTAGATTTAGAAAAAATTAAAATTTTGACGTGAATTTGGAGCTGGTAGAGTTGTGATTGGATTCAAAGATTGAATTTAAATCCCAAAGGAAATTGAGATTGATCAAAAACTCTTCTGATCAATCCCTATAAATAGGTACTGAAGCATTCGAGAAAACAAAAAATACACAGAGAGGAAACAGAAATTAAAAAATGTTATGGTGCATTAGAATAGCTTTAGGAATTTGTGAGAATTTTTTTTTTACAAATTTTGAAGTTTTTTTCTGAAAAATTTTTAAAAATTTTCTAGAATTCGGTGAAATTTTTTGGTGAGATTTAAGTTTTTAGACGAGATTTTCGGCCAACTTTGAACTTTCCGACAAGTTACCCAGTTTTCGATATAACCTCTCAGAAACCGACCAACTTTTCGACGAGAAACCCAAATTTTGGTAAGAATTTTTAGAATCCGACTAAATATCAACTGATGTTCTTGAGGGGGTAGAGAGAGAGGGATGAAAAGGATTCTGCTGGGAAAGGTTGAAATTAGCCTTTTATAGCTCTCCAAAATGATGCTGTTTTGAGCTTAAAAAAATTCTAGGATCCGCGTGTTTTCATTCGGATGACCCAACCCGTTGCGCTAACCCGCTTCAACCTGCTACATGAACCCTGCTATTGAGCCGAGCCAAGCCAAGCCGATTGCCAGCCGAGCCACATTTTGAGCCGTGATTTATGTCTTAAGTCGAGCCGATCTTAGCCGTAAGCCGAGCCATTTTCTTTTTTTTTGTATTTTTTGTATTTATTTTATTTATGTGTTTAATTATTTTAAAAGTATTTTTGCATAGTTTAATTTAATAAAATAATAAAAATAAAAATTTTGGGAATAAATATTAATTATCCAATGATAGAATTTATAAAAATTTCAAATGGTAAATTTTTATAAAATTTTTAAGTGAGAAATTTTATTTAAATTTGTCCCAAATGGTAGAATAATTTAGACAAGGTTTCAATAACAATAATTAATATTTATTTTCAATTCAAAAAAATTAAAAAATATAAAATATAAAATATAAAATTTTGGAATTAAATATAAATTACCCAATGATGAGATTATTAGAAATTTTAAATGGTAAATTCCTAAGAAATCTTTAGGTGAGAAATTTTATCTAAATTTGATCCAAATTGTGAAATAATTTAGATGAAAATTTCAATAAAAGTAATTGTATTTATTTTTCCAAACTAAAAATTTGGCTTGAAAATATATGATAATTATCCAATGATGAGATTCTTATAAGTTTCAAATGGTAAATTTCTAATAAATCTCTAGGTGAAATTTTTTTTCTAAATTTGACCTAAATGGTGGAATAATTTAGATGAAATTTCAATAAAAATAATTGTCATATTATTTTTTTTCCAAAGAAAAATAAAAAGAATTTCTAAATAGGCCTAAATGGTGAAAAAATTTAGAAATTCAAAAAGAAAAAATATTTCTAATTTGGCCCAAATGGTGGAATAATTAGATCTGTTTTTCACTAAAAAATAATAAATAAATCTTTTTCTGACGACAGAACCTCTTCAAGAAATTAAATTGGATTCTTGGATACTCTTGAGGTGAGGAAATATTTTTTTAAGAATTCTACCAGATTGATGGAATAATCTCATAAATATTTTAACTTAAAATTTGAAACCATTAGACTCAATACTTTAGGATAAATTCGAAATAATATGGTACCATCCTTCGGATGGGCATGTGGGGGTGCTATAACCTTTTCCATATGTAACCGACACCCGAATCCTGTTCTGGTTAGTATACCCGAATCTATTCTTTTAAGGACCCTTAGTCAAGCTTAGGAGTTTCTTAAAATGATAGATTTCCTAGGTGACCAATCACACCTAGTTAAAAAAGATTGGTGGCAACTCCATTCATTTGTTAAATCTAGCAATAGATCCCCGGATCTAGATGTTATGATATATATAAATATAAAATTAAATAAATAATTAAAAAATATATTTTATATATCCCTAGACGAATCAAGTTGGAGTACTTTAAAACCCACCTCTAATCTAATTTCAATTTTTTTAAAAAATATTCATCCTACCTCTAACCCAACTCCTAATTTTTAAAAACAAAAAGTCGCCCTATTAGTTAGGGCAAGTCAAAACCCATTAGATACAAGTTATCTCTCCTTGAGCTTTCGTTAGACCTTTAATGACTCTACCCATGAGGATGGCTTCATTCGAACCTGTTAATCTTGAATTGATTTTTATTTTAAAATGACAAAACATTAAATTAAATAAGCTTGATCAAAATTTTGAAAAAAAATATTTAATACATGTTTTTTAGTTTTATATTTTGATACTAAATAAATAATATGATTTTCAAAATTTAAATAAACCTTTCTTTATGTTTTCTTATTTTTCAAATCAAAATTATTTTTAAATATTATTTATTTAAGCTTAAATAAAAGTTCAATTGTTGTTTTTAAAGTGACCTTATTCATTTTAGATTCAATACAATTTTGATAATATTGATTTTGAGAAATAGATTAAAATAAGAAAGTTGTTTTCTAATTGAAGACACTCATTTTGTTTTTTTTCTTTTTCTTTCTCTTTTTCTTTTGCTTCTTCATTTTTGGTAACTCTTTTGGCAGCTGCTTGCAACTGCATTGTCAGTAGCCCTGACAACCACCGACAACCATTCTGACAGTCGATGGTTACCCTAGTCCTAGGCCACCAAAATCTTCTTTTTGCTTTATAAATAAAGCAATGAAATCGATGAAAAATGGAAGAGGAGAGGAGGAAACCCTTGCAAAAAAAAAAGATAAAAAAATACACTGCCTGATTCTCAAAAAAAAAAAAAAGGCTTTCTGTGAAAAATAAATAGGGAAGGAAATCCTGAACAAAAAAAAAAGAGTTTCTAGAATAAAAAAAAAATTCTTCTGGCCAAGAAAAAAAACCCATTCAAACAAAAATCACAGTCCTTGTCGATTGGGCCAAGCAAGACTAACAAAAATTTAAAAAAAAAGTCATTTTTAGTAAAAAAAAAAAAGAAATACTGAAATTTTAAAATCTCGATCTACATCGATCGGGGCTATTTTCAGTGAAAAAGAGGTCGGACCTAGCGAGAGGGGGTTGAGGGGAACGTTTTAGTATTTTTTGGATATTTTTGGATCATCGTCAATAGCGATCGACGACCGACTGTGGCGAGTGATTAACCGACCGACGCACCCAACATTGGGGCTAAAAAAGAAGAAGAGAGGATTTTTTTTGTGAGGATAGAATGACTAAAAAAAAAATCTTGGGCCTTTTATACCAACTACGAAAAATCAAAACGATGTCATTTCAATAAAGACCATAATGGCGTCATTTTAAGTCCAGGATCCACACATCATCCCGTGACTCAACTCGGGGTCCGCGCACCTGACCTGACGACCCGTTTCACCTTTAGCTTCTGATCGATCCATCTGAACCAGAAATCAAACTACTAAACCCGAGCCTGACTGGTACCTAACCATTGAACCCGAGTCGGATCGATGTCAAACAGCTAAACTAGACCAGACCTTCGAACCGTTATACTGACATTGATCAGACCGTTAACCGATTTGGTTCAGGTAAAAAAAAAATTTTTTGAATTTTTTATTTTTTAATATTATTTTTGTTACTTTAAATTTTATTATTAATATTTATACAAGTTAAAATATTTAAATTTGCTATAATAAATTTTTGTTGTTTTATAATATTAATAAATAAAGATATATAACGAAATATATTGTTAAAATTTTTATAATTTTGTTATTTTTTAAAATAAAACTAATAATACAAAAATTAATAAAAAATGTAAGAAAAAGAAATTTTTATCCGACGATGAGATTCAAAGATACTCCGAGTAGTAATACTTACGAAATTTTTAGGTGATAATATTTTTTTTAAAATACTACCAGTGTATTAGAATATTTATAAAAAAATTTTCAATACAATAAAGATTTTTTTTATAAAATAGTAAATATTGATTAATAAATTAGTAATACAGTGATAAAAAAAAGAAATTTTGTCCGATTATGGGATTTTAAAAGTATTCCGAGTATAGATGCTTTAAGAAATCCCTAGATGAAAAGATTTTTTTATATTACCAGTGTATTGGAATATTTATAAAAAATCTTCAATATAATAAAAATTTTTCTTTTCTTCAAAGTTTTAAATAAATAATAAAAATCAATAATAAAATGCGTACATTAACATATTAGCATTTTTGCATTGCATGCACAATATAATTTTTACAAAAAATAAATTCGAATCTCCAATGATGAGATTCTAAGGTATTCCGAGAAGTGATGCCTAAAAAATTTCTAGGTGAAAAAAGGTTCTTCTAATGTTACCAACATATTAAAACATTTTAAAAATTATTTCGATAAAAATGTTCTAATTTATTTTTCTCGAATAAAATTTGAATACTAAATAAGAAAAAATCAAAATATCAATAAAAAAGCAAGTAAAATTTTTTTTTCGAACACTAAAAATAAGACTATTTTTATCAAAATGAATGGATAACACATAATTAATTGGTATCATTTTAAATGAGCGTTGTAAGGGTACTAATATTTCCCCACACGTAACCGATTCTCGAACCTAAACTATTGCGCAGACCCTAAAATTATCTTTTTAATAAATTTTAATTAATTTTAAAATTCTATAAAAAAAATGTTTTAATAGGTGGCCAACCACACCTAGCCAAAAAAAGATTGGTGACGACTCTCTTTTTATTTTTATTTCCAAATTCGTCGAGTAAACATAAAACCGTTAGACAGTTTGACAACTCCACTAGGGATGCCATTTGTTTTTTAGAGTCAACCTAGAATTAACTATGTGTTATCCTCAAATTTTGATTTAAACAATCTTAATCGATATTTAGTTTTTAATTCATAGATTCTTTTCACTTTCAATAAAAAAACCAAACAAATAAAAAACAAACCAAAAAAATGAAAAGGAAAATTTTCATATGCATTTCTTTTATAATTTTTTTCATATTTATTATTCTCAATAAATTAGGAAACATATGCACACACAATGACACGATACATCTCATACATGAGCTTTATACCCGGGCTCCATCCCTTGTAAGAGGAAATAAAGTACCTATGCCCTCATAAGGTGATAATCTCTGAATGGCAAGTGAAATACTTTCATTCAAATTGAATTCTTTCCATTCGTAGCCTGTAATTGGTGAGGAGCGATGTGCCTTACTAGTCCAGCGTGGACAACAGTTAGAAATAATTTGAGAACCTTTATATGCATGTTAGCTCAAACTAAGTATGTAATAAGCCATATGAAGCTAACCTTAGGTAGAACCTTGCCCACCTTCTTGTAGAAAATACCTAAATTCAAATGTAAGAATAAAAGTTGTATGATACAAAAACAAAACAAAACAAAAAATCTCAAAATTTTTTTATCTCAAACCATGTCCTCACACTAACTCAATTTTGTTTGTTTTCTTTTTCTTTTTACATTAATCATATCTTGAAAGGATGGAGAAGACTTAAGAAGGACTAAAAGAAGATCTTAATAGGATAGTAGACATGCTCAAGAATTTGGATAAAGGAAAAATGATGAAAAAAAATCTCAGCTTTCAAGAGCAATCGCAAGACATGGTGGATCTTGTTTACCCTTTAGGGTTTAAGTCACAATCGACTCAACCTTCTCAATGAGTTAGAGTGCAAATTCCTACTCCCAAAGGGTATTTCAATTTTTATCCAAGAATGACATCCACACCTACTCTAGGATAGTTCCAAAATTTTGCTAACCCTGTTATGATGAAAAAATCACCCGAGCCAATTTTGATCCCTGATTTGGATGATCTCAAAGAAAGAGAAAAGTTAGAGATAAAGATATATGAAAAAGTAAAAGATACCAGTGCCCAGTAAAAGATAAAGTTATTAGAAGAAAGACTTAGAGTTATAGAGGAAATAAATTTTTATGGCTCCATAGATGCAATCGAGCTTTGTTTAGTCCCAGACGTGGTCATTTCCCTTAAATTCAAGGTCTTTGAATTTAAAAATATGATGACATAAAATACCCAATGACTTATGTCATCATGTATTATCGTAAGATGGCAGCACATGCTCATGACCAAAGCTATCGATGCACGTATTTTAGGATAACCTTACAAGATTTATAACCAGATGGTATGTTCAACTAGACAGGACTCGCATTCATTTTTAGTAAGAGCTCACAAGGGTATTCATTATACAATATCGACATATCATGGATTTAGTTTCAGATCATCTATCTCTACAGAATATACAAAAGAAGGTAATAGAGAGCTTCAAAGAATATGCACAAAGATGAAGAGCTATGACTGTACAGTACAACCTTCCTTTACTAAGAAAGAAATAACTATCTTGTTTGTGAACACCCTGAAAGCACCATATTATGAGAGATTGATAACAAATGCAATTAAAAATTTTACATATATGGTGATATCTAATGAAATTATTAAAAATGTCATAAAAAATGATAAGCCCGATGTAAGAGAGAAGTGAAGCAAATAAAGGTGGAGCCCTCAAAATGAAAGAAAATGAAACCCAAGCAGTGAACTATGTGGGGTAACAGTTTGGTGGTTTCACTTCATATCCCATACAAGTGTACCAAACCCATTACCCTTCTATAAACAATGTTACACCCATCTCTTATTCTTATCAACTGTATCAACCACTCCAATAACCAACTTATCCACCTTATTTTCAGTCATCTTTTCAGACACTCAGCTATTCATACAATCATTCTACTGCACCTACCAGATTACAACAAAGATCCAATCTAAGTAGTGATCCGAGAGCCCTAAAAAATACTAAAAAAAGAACTACTTTTGACCCTATTCCTATATCTTACATAGAATTGCTACCCCAACTCATCTAGAATCAATTTTTGAAGCCTATATATCTTGAACCCCTCCAACCCCCTTACCCAAAATGGTATGATCCTAATATAAAATGTGATTACCATAATGGAAATCAAGGTCACTCAACAAAGAACTGTCATGCACTAAAATATAAGGTTAGAGATCTCATTAAAGCTAGGAAAATAAAATTTGCAACTAACGGTGATCATCGTGTCTCTGAAAACTCTCTACCTTGATATATTAAAAAAAAGTGAACCAAAGGTGTTAAAGCATTGATATGAATAGTTTTGATGCAATGGATAGATGAAGAATTGGAGAATGAATCTATGGTTTTCCTGGAAAAATGATGGATACTTCATTTAGTGTTACAAAGAGGTGGATTGATTCAAAATAAAATGTGTGCCCCTTTTGTTTCCTTTTTCACTTCTATATCAGACATGCGTATGAACTTCATGACTTGTATGAAATTGAATTTGAATGCTAAGCGCCTTATTTTTCCTTTTGTCTCTAGTTTTTAAAAGAAAAAATTGCTCTTTATAATAAAAAGTCTCAAAAAATTTGGTGGTCGTTATTATGAACCTACCTGAATAAAATATTCTCGTGTCTTTTTCATGTCCCAAAATCACTTGAAAAACCTTAATGCTTCAAAGGATACAATTTTGAACTTTGAGATACCTATTGTCAAGGTGACAAATGTCAAAATGACCAATTTGGAAAAATCTTCTGAATTTTTTAAAAATCAAACAAATATGATGCCTTTTTTTATCTAGATGTTGATGAGTTGATAGGTGTTAAGACTATGCTTCAAATAAAAAGTTATAGCCATGAATACACAAATGCATTTTTTTCTCTAGGGGTATATTGACAAAAAAGAATGATTTTCAATTATCCCAAAATTATCTAGTTCATGCCACTATCCAATTTAGTGATGATGTGTACAATCAGGACCTAAATAAGCACTTTCAACATGATTCTCATTGTTACATAAACCATGTTGAACAAAGATTGGTTGTCATATAAGTTATGAAAACAAGAAAAAAAATAAAAAAATACTGATGGGTACATTGTGCACTCTAGATATTCAAATGATCTTAAAAGAGAAAGTAAAAAAAATGCAAAAAAAAGATAAAAAAATGAGAGGTGAGAAAAATAAAATTTTTATTTTTCAAGGAATCACTCTTCAGTATAAATGACCAGGCTTGATGTGACAAATGGCCATCTTTCGTCATCTTTTTACAAACAAGAAATTATCCATTTGCTACCCTTTTGAGCCTAGTAGATTCTTTCTAAATGAACCTTAATCAAGGATCACCTTCTACAAAAAAAGATTTATTTGATGAAGTCTTGAGTTGTAAGGGCAAATGTCAAACAAATTGAGTTTTAAAAGTTTTGAACATATTTCAACAAATGTTGGAATATGCAAGAAAGAGCAAAAGTTAAAGTAGTAAAAAAAACAAAAAAAAAAGGATAAAAAAGAGATGATTGAATACGACTAAAAAAATAAAAGGGATGAATGCCCCTAAAAAAAAGAATCATTCACATAATGTAAAATGATCCTTAGTCTGATCACCTTCAAACACATGTTTTCGACCTGTTTATCCATTCCTTCAGAACCTCAAACCCTGACTTATGTTATATACCTTGAAAAGTCTATTTCGATTAAACATGGATACTTGAACTGAAGAGTTTGTTCCTTGTAGAATCCTAATACCAATTTTGCTTTTATCTGTTTTCTTTGCAAAATTTTCTCCTTCACACGAGTACTTGAGTGCACGATGAAACCGTTAAAAAAATTAAAAAAAAAAGAATGAAACTCTAGGGTGCAAACCCAAAAATGGGTAATCTAGAGTGAGAATGAGATTACAACATGAAAACTCATTGCAACCAATGATTGAGATAAGAAAATCTTGGCCTTTCCTAAATATAATCTTAAATTTAGCATACTGGTTTTGACATCTATTAAAATACTACATTGTGATATTTAAAAGAGTGTCAAATTTGATTTAACCACAAAAGACCTTCCAAAATAATTTGTTGTTGAGCTTGGATAAAAATTTATTTTCCATATCAAGTTTTGAAGTCCTTTTGACAATTAATCATCCAAGCCATTTGAAAAGATGGAATTGCCATTCTATTTAGATATGTACATAATAATGATCACCATTTTTTAGAGACTTAAGAGTCAAATAAAGGTTGATTAAGGCAATTTTCTTTTATGAATTAAAATAAAATGTTTTTAAGAAAAGTAAATAAAATTTTGAAAAAAAAAAAACTTTAAGGAAAATAAATGGCACTATGAGAAACATTTTTTAATCATTTGAGTTCCATCATAGTTTAATGGCTTATTCACTTTCATCAAGTGCAAATTGATCATATGCATGTTTGATTTAAAGATGAAAAAATAAACAGAAAAGTCGAGAAATCCAAATTACAAAGAAAGAAAGCAAAATTGATGAAAAACGAGCAGCAAGGAAAGGATTTGAAATTGAAATGAGATGAAAGATTCGGGATTGAAAGAAAAGAGCTTTAGAAAATTTAAGATAAGAAAACTTTTGGGCAGTTGCATATCTTGACTTTAGCTTTTAAAAAAAAATTTTTTTTGAGCATTTGAATCTTTTGACTTTGCATTCGCATCATTACCTTGCTCATCATTGATAGGAATGTATAGAGTGGCTTTTTTGGAAAAGACATTTTCATTTCATTTGTATTATTTTGAGAAAAGACATTTTCATCATTTTGAAAAAAGACACTTGCTTTTTATGTGCACATTTTAAGAAAAGACATTTGCATCATCATTTTAAGAGAAGACATTTGCATCCTAGTTGTGTTTGCTAATTTTAGGAAGCATTAAAAAAGAAAAAGATAAGAAAATGGGCAAAAATATATTAAAAAAATCAATAATTTTTAGAAATTTTAATAAGATAGCACCAGGTGAGAGCTTTAAGCCTAATCTAGTTGGCAAAAAAGTTGTTAACCCAATAAAATCGACATCAATCAAGAAAAATATTGTGATAAATTATTTTCAAAATTCTCGGTAGTGATATCCGAGTATTAAGTATGAATTTCATTTTCTTGGTGGTGACATCCAAGACATTTTCAAAACTTGGTAGTGATATCCGAGTGTTAAGGTTTGATTTGCATGTTCTCGATGGTGATATCCAAGTGTTAAGGCTTGAATTGTATTTTCTCAATGGTGATATTCGAGTTTTCTTCAGTGGTGTAATCCGAAATCATTTGCATTTTCTCGATGGTGACATTTGAGTGTTAAAAAATCATTTGCATTTTCTTCAGTGGCGATATCCAAAGTTATTTGTATTTTTTAGGTAGTGATATCTGAGTATTAAAGTATGAATTTCATTTTTTTGATGGTGATATTCAAGACATTTTCAAAATTACTCGGTGGTGATATCCGAGTTTAAAGTTTGAATTTGCATTTGTATTTTCTCAGTGGTGATATCCGTACATTAAAAAAAATCATTTACATTTTTTCGGTGGTGATATCCGAGTGTCAAAGTTTGAATTACATCTTCTCAGTGGTAATATCCGAGTGTCAAAGTATCATTTACATATTCTCGGTAGTGATATCCAAGTGTCAAGGTTTGAATTACATTTTTTCGGTGGTAATATCCAAAGTCTTTTGTATTTTTTGATGGTGATATCCGAGTGTCATGGTTTGAATTGTATTTTCTCGGTGGTGATATCTGAAGTTATTTACTTTTTCTCAGTGGTAATATCCGAGTGTCAAGGTTTGAATTGCATTTTTTCGGTGGTGATATCCGAAGTCATTTGCTTTTTCTCGATGGTGATATCTTAGTGTCCAAGTTTGAATTACATTTTCTTGGTGGTGATATCCGAAGTCATTTACATATTCTTGGTGATGATTTTTGAGTGTCAAAGTTTGAATTACATTTTTTTGGTGGCGACATCTGAAGTCATTTGCATATTCTGGGTGGTGATATCTGAGTGTCAAAGTTTGAATTACATTTTCTCGACGGCAATATCTGAAGTCATTTGCATATTATCGGTAGTGATATCCGAGTGTCAAGGTTTGAATTGCATCTTCTCGATGGCGATATCCAAAGTTATTTGCATAGTCTCAATGGTGATATCCGAGTGTTAAAGCTTCAATTATATTTTCTCAATGATGATATTTGAGTTCTTTCGATGATGGTATCCGAAGTCATTCACATCTTCTTGGTGGTGATATCCGAGTGTTAAAAAATCATTTACACTTTCTTTGGTGGTGATATCCGAAGTCATTAACATCTTCTCTATGGTGATATATGAGATTAAGTCCCCTTTTATGGTAATATTCGAAGTTATTTTTTAATAGTTTAATTTTAAAGTTGTTGAGCTTCTACTTATAAGAGCTTTTTAAAGCTGAATTTTTAAATTTGTTGAACCTTTGCTTAGAAAAGTTTTTTCAAGATGATGAATTTTAAAGTTGTTGAGCCTTTGAATATAGGAGCTTTTTAAATTTAAAAAAAAAAGTTTTATGCTCAATGTTTCTTTTTTCCAAATAAAATGGTTGTCTGTTTGTCTTTACTTTATTCTTGATTCTCAAGAATAGGGAAAGAGGGACAACTGAAGACACTCATTTTATTTTATTTTTATTTTTCTTTCTCTTTTTCTTTTCCTTCTTCTTTTCTGGTAACTTTTCTAGCAACCGCCTGTAGCTACACTGTCAATAACCCTGATAGCCATCGACAACCATTTTGACAACCAATGGCCACCCTATTCTTAGGCCACCAAATTTTAAATTTTTTGAGATTTTGGTCTTTTTTTTACTCTATAAATAGAGCAATGAAATTGGTGAAAAATGGAAGAAGAGAAGAAGAAACCCTCGCAAAAAAATAGATAAAAAAATACACTGCCTGATTCCTAAAAAAACAAAGCTTTTTATGAAAAAAAAAAAGGAAAGAGATCCTGAACAAAAAAAAAAGAGTTTCTAGAATAAAAAATTTCTTCCTGTCAAGAAAAAAAAAACCCATTCAAACAAAAATCACAGTCCTCATCGATTGGCGAAAAACCTAGTGCAAAGCAAGACCTGCAAAAACAAAAAAAAAAGTCAGTTTTAATTAAAAAAAAAAGGAAAACCGAAACTTTAAACCCCGATCTACATCGATCGGGGTTGTTTTCGATAAAAAGAGGTCAGATTTAGCAAAAGGGGGTTGAGGGAAACGTTATGGTATTTTTTGGGTATTTTTTTATCACTAATGACGACGGTCGATGATCGGCAATGACAGCGACTACGACGAGTCATCGACCAGCTCGGCGCCCCTTGCGTTGGGGCTAAGAGAGAAAAAAAAGAGGGTTTTTTTTTCTAAGTGAGGACAGAATGACTAAAACAAATCTTAGGCCTTTTATAGATACTGAGAAAAGCCAAAACGAAGTTGTTTCAATAAGGACCAAAACGACGCTGTTTTGTGTCCATAATCCGTGTGTCAGCCCGTGACCTGACCTAAAATCCACGCACTTGACTCGATGACCCGTTTCACCTTTAGCTTGTGATCGATCCATTTGAATCGAAACCGAATTGCTGAACCCGAGTCGGACCGATACCTAACCACTGAACCTGAACTGGACTGACGTCAAACAGCTAAATTAGACCAGACCATTGAACCGTCGACCAGCATTGACAGGTTCAGTTCAGGCAAAAAAATTATTTTTTAAATTTTTTATTTTTTTAATATTATTTTTGTTACTTTAAATTTTATTATTAATATTTATGCATATTAAAATCTTTAAATTTACTAGAATAAATTTTTGTTGTTTTATAATATTAATAAATAAAGATATATAACGAAATATATTGTTAAAATTTTTATAATTCTGTTTTGTTAAAATAAACCTAATAATATAAAAATTAATAAAAAATATAAGAAAAAATTTTTTTTATCCAACGATGAGATTCAAAAGTACTTTGAGTAGTGATAACTACGAAATCTCTAGGTGAAAAGATTTTTTTAAAATACTATCAGTCTATTAGAGTTTTTATAAAAAAATTTTCAATACAATAAAATTTTTTTTATAAAATAGTAAATATTAATTAATAAATTAGTAATAAAGTGATAAAAAAAAAAAAGAAACTTTGTCCGATGACGGGATTCTAAAAGTATTCTAAGTATAAATAGTTTAAGAAATCCCTATGTGAGAAGATTTTTTTATATTATCAGTGTATTGAAATATTTATAAAAGATCTTCAATATAATAAAATTTTTTCTTTTCTTCAAATTTTTAAATAAATAATAAAAATAATAAAAATCAATAATAACATGTGTGCATTAACATATTAGCATTTTTGCATTGCATGCACAATATGATTTTTACAAAAAATAAATTCGAATATCTAAGGATGAGATTCTAAGGTATTCTGAGAAGCGATGCCTAATAAATCTCTAGGTAAAAAAAGGTTCTTCTAATGTTACTAACGTATTAGAACATTTTAAGAATTATTTCAATAAAAAGGTTCTAACTTATTTTTCTCAAATAAAATTTGAACACTAAATAAGAAAACATCAAAATTTCAATAAAAAAGTGAGGAAATTATTTTTCGAACACTAAAAAGAAGATTGTTTTTATCAAAATGAATGGATAACACGTAATTAATTGGTACCATTTTAAACGAGCATTGCAGGGGTGCTAATCTTTCCCCACATGTAACCGACTTTCGAACCCAGATAGATGCGTAGACCCTAAAATTATCTTTTTAATAAATTTTAATTAATTTTAAAATTTCATAAAAGGATATGTTTTAATAGGTGATCAATCGCACCTAGCCAAAAAAAGATTAGTGGTGACTCTTTTTTTATTTTTATTTTCAAATTCGTTGGGCGAACACAAAACTGTTATGACAGTTTGGCGACTCCACCGGAGATGCTATTTGTTTTCGAAAGTCAGGCTAAAATTAACTACGTGTTATCCTTAAATTTTGATTTAAACAGTCTTAATCGATATTTAGTTTTTAATTCATAGATTTTCTCACTTTCAATAAAAAAAAAACCAAACAAATAAAAAACAAACCAAAAAAACGAAAAGGAAAATTTTCATATGCATTTCTTTTATTGTTTTTTTTTCATATTTATTATTCTCAATAAATTAGGAATCATATGCACACACAATGACACGGTGCATTTCATCTATGAGTTCTATACCCGGACTCCATCCCTTATAAAAGGAAGTAAAGTATCTATGCCCTTGTGAGGTGATAATCTCTATAATGGTAAGCAAAATACTTTCACTCAAATTGAATCTTTTTCATTCATAGCTTGTAATGGGTGAGGATCAGAGTGTCTTAGTAGTCTAGCATGGACAACAGTAAGGAACAATTTGAGAACCTTTAGATGTATGTCAGCTCGAACCAAGCATGTAATAAGCCATAGGAAGCTAACCTTAGGTGGAATCTTGCCGACCCTCTTATAGAAAATACCTAAGTTTAAATATAGGAATAAAAGTTGTGTGTAATACAAAAACAAAACAAAACAAAAATCTTAAAAAAATTTTATCTCAAAGCACGTCCTCACATTAACTAAATTTTGTTTATTTTCTTTTTCTTTTTACATTAATCATATCATATAGTTCTATATGAAGGTATTTGCTCTAAGACATCTTTCTCTCGAGAAGTTTTCATGGATCCCATAGAACTATACATTTGCTTAAATCTCATGTAATAAAAGTTGTATGGAATTAATGGGAATTTCTAGCACTGAAATTTATCCAAGAGCAAATACCTTCCACTTGCATTCATGCATCATGTGCACCATTTTTATTTTTTTTCAAAAAAATAAAAAAAATGCAAAATTAAATTTTCAACACATGGCATTTTGATTTTTTTAAAAAAAAAATTTTTGATAATAAAGGTTCAAAAATAGCTCACCCACCAAAATATTTTGGCTTAACCTACTCACCATTCATACAACACCAGAGCTTAAATAAGAATAATGAAACAAGAACAGGTTAGTCATTTTGAAAGGATTGAAAAGACTCAAGAAGGACTAAAAGAGGATCTTAATAAGATAGTAGACATGCTCAAGAATTTGGATAAAGAAAAAATGATGAAAAAAAATCTCAGCTTTCAAGAGCAATCGCAAAACATAGTGGATCCTGTTTACCCTTAAGGGTTTAAGTCACGATCGACTCAACCTTTTCAAAATGTCAGAGTGCAAAATCTTACTCCTGAAAGGTATTCCAATCCTTATCTAGGAATGACATCCACAACTGCTTTAGGACAGTTCTAAAATTTTGCTAACCCTGTTATGATGAAAAAATCACCCGAGCTAATTTTAGTCCCTGATTTAGATGATCTCAATGAAAGAGAAAAGTTAAAGATAAATATATCTGAGAAAGTGAAAGATATCAATGCTTAGCAGAAGATGAAGTTATTAGAAGAAAGACTTAGAGTCGTAGAAGGAATGGATTTTTATGGCTCCATGGATACAATTGAGTTTTGTTTGGTCCCGGACGTGATCATTCCACCTAAATTCAAGGTCTTTAAATTTGAAAAATATGATGGCATAAAATATCCAATGATTCATGTCATCATGTATTGTCGTAAGATAGTAACATATGCTCATGATTAAAAGTTGTTGATGCACATATTTTAGGATAGCCTTATAAGATTTACAGCAAGATAGTACGTTCAACCAGACAGGACTTGCATTCATTCTTGGCAAGAGCTTACAAGGGCATTCATTACATAATACCAATATGTCATAAATTTAGCTCCAGATCGTCTGTCTCTATAGAATATAAAAATGAAGGCAACAGAAAGCTTTAAAGAGTATGCACAGAGATGGAGAGATATGACTGCACAAGTACAACCTTCCCTTATTGAAAAAGAAATAACTATTGTGTTTTGTGAACATCTTGAAAGTACCATACTATGAGAGATTGATAGAAAACACAACTAAAAACTTTGCATATATGGTGATATCCGATGAAATTATTGAAAATACTATAAAAAAATGACAAGCTTGATGTAAGAGAGACAAGTGAAGCAAAGAAAGGTGGAGCCCCCAAAATGAAAGAGAATGAAACCCAAGCAGAGAACTATGTGGGGTAACAGTTCGATGGTTTCATTCCATATCCCATACCAATGTACCAAACCCATTACCTTCCCATAAATAATGTTACATCCATCCCTCATTCTTATCAATTGTATCATCTTTTCGGACACCTAGCTATTCATACAATCATTTCATTGCATCTACCAGATTACAATAAAGATCCAATCCAAGTAGTGGTCTGAGAAGCCCAAAAAAGAACTACTTTTGACCTTATTCCCATATGTTATACAGAGTTGTTACCCTAACTCATCCAAAATCAGCTTTTTGAGCCTATGTGTCTTTAACCCTTCCAACCCTCTTACCCAAAATAGTATGATCCTAATGCAAAATGTGATTATCATAATGGAAATTAGGATCACTCTATAGAGAACTATCTCACACTAAAATACAAGGTTAAGATCTCATTAAAAGCTAAGAAAATAGAATTTGAAACTAACAGTGATCATTGTGTCTTTGAAAACTCTCTACCTTGATATATTAAAAAATAAAGGTGAACCAAGAGTGTTAAAGCATTGATATGAATAATTTTGATACAATGGATAGATGAGGAATTGGAGAATGAATCTATGACTTTTTTGAAAAAATGATGGATACTTCATTTGGTATTGCGAAGAAGTGGATTGATTCAAAATAAAAGGTGTGCCCTTTTTGTTTCCTTTTTCACTTTGTATCAAACTTGTGTATGAACTTCATGACTTGTATGAAAGTTGAATCTAAATGCTAAGAGCCTTATTTTTCTTTTTGTCTCTAGTTTTTTTTTTTAAAAAAAATTTCTCTTCATAATAAAAAGTCTCAAAAAATTTGGTAGTCGTTATTATGAACTTACCTAAATAAAATATTCTCGTGTCTTTTTCATATCCCAAAATCACTTAAAAAACCTTAATGCTCCAAAGGATACAATTTTGAACTTTGAGATACCTATTGTTAAGGTGACAAATGCTGAAATGACCAATTTGGAAAAATTTTATGAATTTTTTAAAAATTAGACAAATAAGATGCCTTTTTTTATTTAGATGTTGATGACTTGATAGGTGTTAAGACTATACTTCAAACAAAAAGTCATAGCCATGAATACACAAATGCATTAGGGGCATATTGACAAAAGAGAATGATTTTCAATTGTCCCAAAATTATCTAGTTCATGCCACTATCCAATTTGGTGATAATGTGCATAATTATGACCTAAATAAGCCCTTTCAACATTATTCTCATTGTCACATAAACCATGTTGAGCAAAGATTGGTTGTCATATGAGTTATGAAAATAATAAGAGAAAAAAAAGAAAAGCAAAAAAAAATATTGATGGGTACATCGTGCACTCTAGATATTTAAATGATCCCAAAAGAGAAAGTAAAAAAAATACAAAAAAAAAGATAAAAAATGAGAGATGAGAAAAATAAAATTTTTATTTTTTAAGGAATCATTCTTCAGCACAAGTGACCAGGCTTGAAATGACAAATGGCTATCTTTTTTTATCCTTTCACAAACAAAAAATTATCCATTTGTTATCCCTTTGAGCCTAGTAGATTTTTTCTAAATGAGCCTTAATCGAGGATCACCTTCTACAAAAAAAGATTTATTTGATGAAGTCATGAGTAGTAAGGGCAAATGTTAAACAAATTGAGTTTTAAAAGTTTTGAACATATTTCAGCAAATGTTGGAACATGCAAGAAAGAGCAAAAGTTAAAGCAGTAAAAAAAAAAAAGAGATGATTGTATATGACTGAAAAAATAAAAGAGATAAATGCCCCTAAAAAAAAAGAGTCCTTCACATGATGTAAAATGATCCTTGGTTTGATCACCTTCAAACATATGTTTTGGGCCTATTTATCCGTTCCTTCGGAACCTCAAACCCTGGCCTATATTACATATCTTGAAAAGTCCATTTCGATCAAACTTGGATATTTGAACTAAAGAGTTTGTTTCTTGTAGAATCCTGATGGCCAATTTCTCTTTTGTCTATTTTTTTTGCAAAATTTTCTCCTTCACACGAGTACTTGAGTGCACGATGAAACCATAAAAAATAGAAAAGAAAAAATGAAGCTCTAGGATGAAAACCCAAAATGGGTAGTCTAAAGCGAGAATGAGATTGCAACATGAAAACTCATTGCAACCAATGATTGAGATGAGAAAATCTTGGCCTTTCCCAAATATGATCTTAAATTTAGCATAGCTGGTCTGACATCTATTAAAATACCACATTGTGATACTAAAATGAGTGTCAAATTTGATTTAACCATAAAATAACCTTCCAAAAGAATTTGTTGTTAAGCCTAGATAAAAATTTAGTTTTTCATATCAAGTTGTGAAGTCCTTTTGACAATTAATCATTCGAGCCATTTGAAAAGATGGAATTGCCATTCTGTTCAAATATGTACATAATAACGATCACCATTTTTTAGAGACTTAAAAGTCAAATAAAGGTTGATTAAAGTAATTTTTTTTGTTTTTTTATGAATTAAAATAAAATATTTTTAAGAAAGGTTAATAAAATTTTGAAAAAAAAAAACTTTAAGGAAAATAATGGCACTATGAGAAATGTTTTTTAACCATTTTGACAGTTGGTGGCTATCGTAGTCCTAGGCCACCAAAATCTCAAATTTTTTAGGATTTTGGTCTTCGTTTTGCTCTATAAATAGAGCAATGAAATCAGTGAAAAATGGAAGAAAAGAGGAAGAAACCCTTGTAAAAAAAATAGATAAGAAAAATACATTGCTTGATTCCCAAAAAAAAAAAAGCTTTTTGTGAAAAGAAAAAAGAGAAGGAAATCCTAAACAAAAGAAAAAAGATTTTCCAAAGTAAAAAAATTCTTCTTGCCAAGAAAAAAAAAACCTATTCAAACAAAAATCACAGTCCTTACCGATTGGTGAAGAACCAAGCATCAAGCAAGACCTGCAAAAACCAAAAAAAAAAAATTAATTTTAGTAAAAAAAATAGGGAAGACCAAAACTTTAAACCCTGATCTACATCGATTGGGCTGTTTCCAGTGAAAAAGAGGTCAGATTTGGTGATAGGGGGTTGAGGGAAACGTTTTGATATTTTTTAGGTATTTTTCGATCACCGACGATTGCGATCGACCACCGATGGTGGCAATGACTGCGACGAGTCATCGATCAGGCGACACCCCTTGCGTTGGGGCTGAGAGAGAAGAAAAGAGGGTCTTTTTTTCTGAGTAAGGATAGAATGACTAAAAAAAAATCTTGGGCCTTTTATAGAAATTGAGCAAAGCTAAAACGACACTGTTTCAATAAAGACCAAAACGACGCCGTTTTGAGTCTAAGATTCTCGCGTCAACCCATGACACGACCCAACGACCTACTTCACCTTTAACTTCTGACCAATCCATCTGAATCAGAATCGAAGCACTGAACCCAAGCCAGACCGGCACCTAACCACTGAACCCAAGTTGAATCGACGTCGAACAGCTAAACTAGACCAGATTGTCGAACCACCAGACCGACGTTGACCAGACTATTGATTGATTCGATTTAGGTGAAAAAAATTTTTTTTGAATTTTTTGAATATTATTTTTGTTAGTTTAAATTTTATTATTAATATTTATGCATGTTAAAATATTTAAATTTGCTAGAATAAATTTTGTTATTTTATAATATTAATAAATAAAGATATATAACGAAATATATTGTTACAAATTTTATAATTCTTTTATTTTTTAAAATAAACCTAATAATATAAAAATTAATAAAAAATAAAAGAAAAGGAAATTTTTATCCGACGATGAGATTCAAAGGTACTCCGAGTAGTAATACCTATAAAATTTTTAGGTGAGAAGATTTTTTTAAAATATTACCAGTATATTAAAGTATTTATAAAAAAAAATTTCAATACAATAAAGATTTTTTTTATAAAATAGTAAATATTAATTAATAAATTACTAATAAAGTGATAAAAAATAAGAAAAAAAAATTTTGTTCGATGATGAGATTCTAAAAGTATTATGAGTACAGTGCTTTTAAAAATTCCTAGGTGAAAAGATTTTTTTATATTACCAGTGTATTGAAATATTTATTAGAAATCTTCAATATAATAAAAATTTCTCTTTTCTTCAAAGTTTTAAATAAATAATAAAAAAATAAAAATCAATAATAAAATGTGTGCATTAACATATTAGCATTTTTGCATTGCATGCATAACATGATTTTTACAAAAAATAAATTTGAATATTCGAGGATGAAATTCTAAAGCATTCCGAGAAGTGATGTCTAAGGAATTTCTAGGTGAGAAAATGTTTTTCTAATGTTACTAACGTATTAGAATATTTTAAGAATTATTTTGATAAAAAGGTTCGAATTTATTTTTCTCGAATAAAATTTGAACACGAAATAAGAAAAAATCAAAATTTCAATAAAAAAGCAACAAAATTATTTTTCAATCACCGAAAATAAGACTATTTTGATCAAAATGAATGGATAATATAATATTAATTTGTACCGTTTTAAACGGACGTTGTGGGGGTGCTAATCCTTTCCTATACGTAACCGACTTTCGAACCCAGATTGTTGCGCAGACTCTAAAATTATCTTTTTAATAAATTTTAATTTAATTTAAAATTCTATTAAAATGATATGTTTTAATATGTGGCCAATCGCACCTAGCCAAAAAAAGATTGGTGGCAACTCCCTTTTTATTTTCATTTCCAAATTCATTGGGTGGACACAAAATTGTTACGACAATAATAACAAAGTTTTCCATCATTAAACTTGTTTTATTTTTCTGTATTAATTCACAACGTTTTAATATTTGAATTTTATATGATTGAAAAGCTTTTTGAGTCTACTTTCTAATGGATTAAACAAAATCGAAATCCAAATTTTCTATGAATAGATTTTGAATTTTTACTAGACATTTTGTAGTTGTCTAAAAACTACACAATGGATAGTTTTGAAAAGTCACTATAATTCGTATACAATGAATTAGGTGATGAATTTTATATGAATAGAAAACCCTTTTAAGTCTAGTTTAAATCTTCAAAAAGTTTTTGATTCGAAATTATATAACTCGAGATGTGATCAAATCAGTGAGTAGAGTGCAAAATAAGAAATAATCACCTAGCTTGACTGGATTGATCCCCTGGGTTATAGGATTGATCCCTTGGCTAAACTAATCGATCTCTTCTTATAATGGATTGATTGATTTTTCTTACAAAAACAAAATAGATTTGGAAAGCACTAAAAGGGATCGATCACTTATAAGAAGGGATAGATCGGGTAAGGCACAGTATCAATCCTCTATGCCCAAAAAAGCTCAACGGCTAATTTTTTCAAGCTTCAACATTTTTTTTAACTCCAAACCATCCCCAACGGCTAGTTCTTCAATTCTTTTATAAATTGAGCATTCCAATGCACCAAGAAGGTTGATAAATCAAAAGAGTAACATCAAACAAGTTATATTTTCATTCTTGTAATGAAATTAAGAATTTTAGAGCTCAAATTCAGTAGCCTTTGTATTTTTTGTATCCAAAATATTGTTATATTTCATTTATCATTTTCTTTGTACTTCATTAGGCAAACACTCAACCTTGAAAGATATTATAGTTTGTAAAAATCATTTGTGTTATCTTGTAAGTAAGAGGTGAGATATCCCCTTAATTGTGTAAGGGTAGAGGTTGCTCTCTAAGCCTTAAGAAAAAGATAGAGATTTAGTACAAGATAGGTTTGTATCTTGTAAAAGTTTTTCTTCAATTAGTGAATGAAAACCTTGGTGCAAACAAGCAAAAAAAAAAGATGTAGGTACTTTGAGGAGAAAGATCGAACCTCTATAAATAATTGTATTTGATTTTTCTATTCTTATCTCCTTACATTTATTGTTGTTAATATTTAATTCTAAGTTCATTAATTGTTATTGATTACATCATATTTTCATTAAAAGTGCTTATTGATTTAATTCCTCATTTAATTATCTTGAAATCATTGTTTAAGAAGAATTTAGAGAAATCCAATTCACCTTCTCTTGGATCACAATCTCACCTAAAAAGCTAACAATTGGTGTTAGAGCTTTGGTCTCTTTTTATAAGTTTAATCACCTTGAGTAAAGATGCTATAGCTCAATTTAGGTTCTAAGATGGTAAAAAAATTCTCAAAGCTCTTATGTTCAATAAATATAAGTTTTGTGAATGAAGAATAAAGATGAAGATGTTCATAATGGCCCAAGATTTTGGAGTATGGAATGTGATGGAAAAATGGCTTAATACTCATTCCAAAAATACAAAATATATGAAGCAAATAATAGATTATGTTAAGGCCAAGTGGATTCTCTATAGAGCTTTAGATGTTTACAACTTCAACTAGGTCTCAAATTGTTTAAATTCTAATGAGATATGGAGGAAGTTAGATGAGCTACATGAAAGTCAAATTTTCAACCAACATGCATCATGTCTCATAGCTATTGAAAAAGTGGAGGTACCTCTAATTCTATTGATTCAAATTCTTATACTTTTGATGAGTTACAAGATATTTTACAATGATTTAGTAACTGAGTCTGAGAATATGTATTTGAAACTTAAGAAAATAATTTCAAAATTAAAAGTTGAAAATGAATTTTCAATAAATACAAAGAATGATTTGGAAAAACAAAATGATAAATTGAAAATGAATATTGATGCCTTTCAAAATATAAATGAAATTTTGGAAAAAGAAAATGTTGATTTGAAAAAGAAATTTGAAGTTTTGATGAATGAAAAACAAGAGTTTAATGGCTAAAATGGTTAAAAGTAAGTTTTATCATTTTCATGGTCATACTTCACCTACTTGTCCTATTAGAAGAAAAGTCCCATATAGAATTAGATAAGTACAGGTTCCGACAAGAATAAGAGACTTGGTAACTAACTCTTAAGGACCCAAAGCAATTTGGGTACTAAAAATCAAATGAAACTGTCTCTTATAAATGTGCTAGAGTAAGAAGCTATAATGTGATATTTAAGATTGGAACTCTAGATACACAATAGAGATAGGTAACCTTTAAACTTTTATGAATTTGAATTTGGTTACCTATTTTTGATGAATTTTGAGTGTTAAATTGTTATATGCTTTATTGATATATCTTGATTGATTCTAAATTATTTTGAAGGAAATACATGCTCATATATGCTTGTTGATATTGTATTTAGTGCTTAAGATATATTTTGTATGTACTTGATGTGATTAAGTTATGTGCTTAATTATTTTTATATTTATGCAAAAACTTGGAAGGAGCACTCAAAACTTAATTATTTTGAAATTTTATGTTTTGCTTTGAAAGTGATTTTTGTTAGAATCAAGCCTTAAAATATGAAATTTTATTTTAGCAAGCTCTTAATTGTAAAAAGAATTTGAATATATTGAATTTAGTAATTTAAACTTGCTCAAACAAAGAAAACTTGATAACTTGCAATGGTTTCAATTCTTCATAAGTTTAAAATATTAAATCTTGTTTTTGAACAGTTATCGGCATAAAAACTATTTGAACATTTTCAAATTGTGATATAAAACTTTTCTATATGGTTTTAAGAGCTTATATGTGAGTTTAAACATATTTGCCCATCTTAATAGCCTTTTTTAAGAAAATATAGGATTTAAGAATTGACTTTTTGATTTTTTTTTGTTTCGAAGGCCAAATGACTTGAACAACTTTGTTTTGTCATTTGAAACTTGTTGGAATGGTTCAAGATAGTTAAAAATGAGCTTGACTAGTTATGAGATTTATTAAGATCTTTTTCAAGCAAATATAAGCTTCAAAATATCAAAGATAAAAATCTTAATAACATTAAGCTTTGAATGATTTATCTTATGGTATTTTGTATAAATATATTTGTTTGAATGATTTTGGCATGATGAAAATAATTTTGTGATTTTTACACATATTGATTTGTGATTGTTGAACATACTTATATGACCATGATATTTAAAAATGCTCCATTTATTTATAATGTTTAGATCTTGTGAATTCTTTAAACTTGATTGTGTTATATATAATTGTTTTGATTTTTGATTTGTGATATTGGTGAATTGATGAACATCTTATGCTTAAAAGATATAAATTGATTCTTAGTTCATTTATGATCTTGGTCAAGATGTGTGCTCATATGATCATTGATTAAACTTGACATTAATCCTTATAATTTGAAACTGTTTAAAATTTTTATCTCTTGATTTTTAAAATGTTCTCAAATATACTTGCTCTTATGCTAAATTGATTTATTAATTTGTGAAATATTTTGAATCGTATGCTTAATTGTTTTATCCCTTAACTTTTTTTATTTTGATTTTGAATTGATTAACTACTTGTTCTTAAATGATAGATATTATCGGTTCATCTATTACTCTTATCAAGTATATGCGCTGATATGACAAATGTTATTTGGCTTGACTTGACATGATTGTAACATGACGTAAGTAAATGATTTTCTTATGATGCTTATTTTTACCTTAAGTCATTCTTAATTATGGTCTATAATTTGTATAGACATATTTATGCTTTTGTGCTAAAATTTTCTTGAATATGTTTTTGATGATAAATATGTTTTCGTTAAGTTTTTAGTTTTCATATGGCCTAAAATTTATTTTGACATATTCTTTAGTGATTTCTTGAATATATATGATTATTGAATATGTCATCTTTGTGTTCATAAATGATCTAGAAAGATTGATTTTTTGCACATTACTTAAGAACTTTTGCTTTAGTGCCACCATTATGTTATATAATGTTTATTATGATGAACGGTCTATAGTTTTAGTTAATATTGAATGATTTGCTAGCAAAAGGGCAACTTGTGCTTAATGAGCAAAATTTTCTTTTGCATATAATGACTTAGAATATGAAATTTATTTTCTAACAATTAGTATAATTATTATCAATTGATATTCTTGATCCTATTAATGAACATTTCTTTGTTAAAAATATTTTCTAAGTCTATGCTAGGAGAACTCAAAATATGCACGAATGAGCTAACATTTTTGGAATTTCAAGTATGGCAAGCAAAGTATGTCATCCTCATCAATCAAGCCTAGTTTTGCTCAAATGAAGTGGATTAGAGAATTCAAAGCCAAATGATCACAACAATAAAGCTTGACATGGATGAAGGTAAATGTATCAACTTTATGATATGATGTATAAATTTGAATAAATATTCATGCTTGCTTTGATATGTGTAAATATATGATTTTGTGGTTGAACATATGAACACATTGTATAAACTAGTCACCAAGTTGTTTGATAAAAATTGTTTTAATATTTTTTAAGAGCTTGGATTGCTTAATTTACTTCGATTAATATTCATGCATAGTACTTGATTGCCTTGAAGTGATTAATATATATATTTTTTGCATGAATATTTGTTTAAGATGAATCTTTGAACATGGCTATGAATAAAGAACTTGAAAAATTGAAAGAATGCTTTAAAAGAACTTGTAAATTGAAAATAAAGAAACATTTAAAAGAAAAAATGTTTGTATTGAAATAAAAAAAGAATTTAGAAAATGAGAGTTTTGTAATGGCTAACCTGTCACTTTAGCCAAATACAAAGAAAACTTAAAAAAAAAACCTAAAATTCTAAAAAAAAGAAAAAAAGAGAAGATGTGAAGAATGGGATGTAGAATACAAGAGTGAACCTCCTATTTATAATGGTGGGTTCGTTTATGGGGAGAAGATAAAGATTGCAAGTTGATTTTTATCTAAACTTTAAAAGATATGAGTTATCTTGGTCTCAAAAGGGTTGGCTAAATGGGGTTTCCTTAATCCTAAAAAGTCTTGGCCGAATATGTCACTTGGGATGCAATCTTGAACATTCATCATCTTTAGCATACTTTGATCTTGCAATCTTGATATAGGTTTGGCTTATCTTGGATTATCAACACCATATATTGCTTTTGATTCAAACATTTAAGAATAAAGATAAAAAAGTCTTTCTTCTAACATAATTCTTTTAATGATGATCAAAAAGTCATTGAGTAAGCACAATTCTTCTTGGCCGAATGCTTTGAAGAGTCCTTCATTGAATATAAATCTTCAAATATTAATGCATGTAAAAGTATTTTTAGAATTGGGAAAATCAAATGATTGTAGGAGTTTGAGTGCCATTAGAATTGGCTAAGTTCCTCAATGAACTGGTCCCATGTAGTGATCTCCCGCTCATAACACCTGACACCATCATACTTGTAGTACCACCATAACAGAGCATTATCATTAAAAAACATAGTAGTTAAGCTTACCTTAGCATCATCTACTGTCATTGCCATTCAAAAGTGCTATTCTATGTCTTACACAAAGTTGTCCACATATTTGGCTGAACAACTTCTTGCAAATGGCTTCAGCTTAGGCATCTTCATCCTGTGTCTTAAACCTGTACTAGCAACCACGACAGTTCATAATGCAACATGACCTTAGCCTTTGTAGTTTTTCCTATAAAGATGTCACTATGGTCTCCAGCACCTCATTCTTCTATGTGAACACCTCCGTTGCCTCATTCATGACACTTTACTTTCTTTTTCTTAAATTTTTATCTCATTAAGTCTAGTTCTACTATGCGATCATCGGTGTCTTCGAACTTGTCCTGCATATCTATAATGGCCACCTTGCGCTTCTCTAGTTAGGTGTCCAAAGACATCATCATATCTCTCGAACAAACCTTTCTTTATCTACCTGTAGGTGGGCACTCCTTATAACCCTTACTTTGGCCTTTTGCTAGGTTTTCCCTAATCATGCTATAACCTTAAAACAAACTGTTAAACCATGAATGCACAAACCAATGGATTTACCTCAACTTTCTATCGACACTTAAGTGGTCTTGGTTCTGCTTCTAGCACACTAGCATAGTAATATGTCAACATAGCACATTAGCATAGCACACACTGTTTGGCATTAATTTGCACATAAGCTTAGTATGCCCTGCATACTTTATTAGGCACCAGTTTATGCATCTACATAGTGCACCTAACACACCCATAGCACCATAATAGTAATTTATCGAGTACCTATTTTACACTTTAGCACACTTGCACACACCTCAACAGGGTGCAATTCACTGACACTGAGTGTAACAACACTTTAAGATGCCTACACCACACAAGTTTCAAACTTTCTCTAAGGCCAACTTTGGCTTTTGGTGGCATCCTGCACTAATCACCACCTCTGGAATAGCTTTTGCTACTAATTTTTAATTAAAGCTTTGACACCAACTTTGGTTTAAACCAAGCTCTGATACAAACTGTCACAAGCTAAGACTTTAACTTTAGGCTCGTACGGTTCCTAAACCCAGGAATGGACTTGTTTGACGTCTAATATCAAAATAACACTCGGATCAGTGCTCAAGTAATCAATATTGCAAGACTGGCTGCCCAAGCCATTGTTAAAAACAATACATAAAAGGTGTTTAAGGAAAGGGTAAAGAGAAAAAGAGAGATATAAAGCAAGAGTAAAACTTGCATTACTTAAGTTGTGGTGTATAAATGAAGAACTCTATATTTATAGTTAAGGCCCCTTTCCATTAACGGTTGAGATACATATTATATAATAACTCATAAATAGTATAATATTACATAATATTACATAATATTACATAGGAGAGTTCAAATTTACAAGGATTTTAACAAAAAAGAGTTTAAATTAGGTGAGAAACTACCTTGGAAGGTTCTAAGTTTGTTTTCAATAGTGCATGTGCCTAGACTCGTCCTTGGGCTCGTGATTGGATCTATACTTGAGCTCACACTTACACCCGTATTTAGGCCTATCTAAAAGCTGTCAAATCTAATCACCTAGTTTAAGCTCTTGGAGCCCGTTTCAGCACTTGCACACCTTTTCTGGATCATAATCCTGCCTCCAAAACCTCCATTACATCTCTAAGTGTGCTCTCACTTATAGTATGACTTAGTCTTGCTTGAACTAGAACTCCCTCTTGACTTGGAGAGAACCT
The DNA here is from genome assembly GCF_047325235.1 of Durio zibethinus. Taxonomy (NCBI): domain Eukaryota; kingdom Viridiplantae; phylum Streptophyta; class Magnoliopsida; order Malvales; family Malvaceae; genus Durio; species Durio zibethinus. Next base: position 16,248,695 of record NC_143165.1, read on the forward strand.
TTGGGCCTTGTCCATCCTATGGATCATGATACAAGCATGACAACTAGTTGATACCCTTCCTTTTTATTTTCAAATTTTCTCATTTTATTTTTAACTTTTTTTTTCTCTCATAAATTTTTTTCTATTTTTTTGTTTTCCAATGTTGGATCTTATTGACCAAAGTTAAAGTGACTTTAAAAGGATTATTCTTTGGGATGTACAAAATTTGACTTAATCAAATTTATTAATTAAATCAATTTAATTTGATTAATTGATCGATTTTTGAATTAATTTTAATTGATTATTGAAAATAATTTTATAAGAATTTTGATTAACAGAAATATAACAAAATTCAAATATAAAATTAAAAATATATGAAATTATCATTTCATATAATAAGTTATTAAAGTTTTTAATTTAATTTTTTATTAATTGAAAGTCTAATATTTACTCTAAAATAAATAGTGAAAAATTTCACTATAGTTTAAGTAATAGAGATGATTTTCTCCTATAATTTTCACCTTTAAAAGTATTTTTTTAAATTAATTAAAATATATTTAGAGTAAATTTTTATATTAAATACAATAATTGATAATTAATATGATGGATTTTTCTGGTAATGTAATATGATAAGTTTCAATGCGTTGAGAAAAATATTGTTTTATATAATATAATATATTTTTTTGTTAATATGGTAAAAGGATATTCCCTAGCCTAATCCGTTTTCTTAAGGATGCGGTTTTTAAAATTAATTTAATGTGTTCAATATTTTACATTTTAAATAAAAGTTTTAATTATTTAAGATTTTTATTTTTAAAATGCTCTTTACAAGATTTGAGAACCTAAATTGACAAAAAAAAAAAAAAATCTTTCCTTTATCAATTTAAACAATCTCTTATAACATAAAAAATAGCCTTATCAATATCCTAAAACCACAGGCTAACCATTTTAAAAAATTAAATTAAACAAAACGAAATTTCAACGTTCAATTCAGGCTATTCGTCTTGCATTAAAGTGATAGTTTATTTTTATAATTATTTAAAAATTGAAAGACCATTTGAATGAATAATAAAATTAATTTTGATTAGATTAATTATTATAATGATAAAATTAAAATTAATAATAAAATATATATTTAGATAAAAAATAAAGATGATAGTGAAATAAATTATAATAATAAAAAAATTATTAATGTCATTATAATAAAAATTATATATAATAAAACTTTAAATTATTTAATATTTATAAAATTAATAAATAATTAAAAAATATTAAATTAATTTTATATTAAATAATGGTTATAAATAATAATTAAAAAAATTAATAATAAAAAAATAAAAAAAGAATACTAGTTTATTATATAATAAAATATTATTAAATAATTATAAAAAATAATAAATAAAAAAAATTTAAAGGGAATTTTTGGGTTGCATCGAAATTCCAAGCTGACTTTGAAAGGCTTAATATGTCAATAGGAGGATGAAAGTAACCCAATTGCAGGGTTTTAGGGCTTCGAGTCCGTACGTCAGTGGCGGGAAGATAGCAGAGAAATTTCCCATCGAAATTCAACTGCGGAACTCGAAAACCCTAAATTCCTAAAATGTCCTTCATCGATGAATTCCAAGCCGGTAATTTCTCCGTTGTCAATTCTCTTGTTTTCTTTTTCTAAATTAATTTCATTGGGTTCTTATTTCTACCTCTTATATTCTAAACAAAAACCGTAATTATTGATTTTCTGCTATGATAATACATGCTAATTAATTTAATTTTGAAATTGATTTTTATCGAAATTTTATAGATTTGGAATCACTGCCCCATATTCTTCAGAAAAAGTATGCATTGATGCGCGATCTTGACAAAAGTTTACAAGGTATTCCTTTTAAACTTAATTTCTAACTGTTTGGAATTCATTTGAAATTTATAATTTTACTTTGCTAAGAATAAAAAAAAAAAGAGAAGTTCAAACATAGTAAATTCAAAATCAATGAATTAAATGAAATGAAATCCGATTTTCATTCGTCTCGAAATACTACCTTTTGTTGCTTTATATGAACAGAAATTGTAAAGCAAAATGAACAACGATGTGAACAAGAAATAGAGGATACAAAACGAGGCTTGAGGCCTGGAAACATTACAACAGAGACTACACTTATTAGATTCTCAGATGAGGCACTTGATGAACAAAAGCATAGCATTAGGATTGCAGATGAAAAGGTTGCTTTGGCAATTCAGGTGTATGATTTGGTGCGTGGTTTTTCCTCTGAAGTTTGATATTTGATGCGTTCACATATTTATGTGATTCATATGCAATAACTATGACTGAGAAATCCAGTTCAATTTAAATTCTTGGTTTGAATTGTTGCTATTCTAAAGCAGTGTTTTGGTGTAGAATAGTGTAAGTAGACAATGCTGTTAGAATCTTTTAGTATTGGCTACGTTAGGAGAGTGGTGGGAGGGGTTTCTACTATCTTTTAAATGGGTGCATATTTTTGGGGTTAAAACTTAAAAGCTCCAGATATGGTGTTTGCTATATGGTCTCCCTTACATGGACCAGTGACCAAAGACTTGCAAATACGAAATCAACACAATGGATGGTTCTGTTTTTCATGAAGAAAATTTTTTTATCATTCCTTTGTGGAAAACTTTTTGGAAATCTAAGCTGATTGGTTTTGTTTTTAATGTGATTGCTAAACTGATATTAGCATTTTTGTTGATTTATTTCTTTGAAATCCTCCCATTTGCAACTGAAAGAATAATAAGATTTCAATGCTGAATACAACTAGCTTTGCATCCTTATCACTTAAACCCATTTATGATGTAATCATGTTTCAGGTTGATTCACATATTCAGCAACTTGATCAATATTTGAAAAAGTCTGATGAAGAGCTACGGCGTGGTATGTTGCTGATTTTCTACTTCCATCACTGTTTAATATTTCCTTTGTTTGCTTTTAAGCCCTCCACCTTTGTTTCATTTTAAATCTGTAGATTCTGTACTCTGTAATATCATTGGTTTGTACTAATATGGTTTTTGACAGAAAGGGAATATGCTGCTGCTACTACATCGCCTGCTCCAAGTGATGGTACCAGTAAATCTGGAAGGCCTAGTGAAAGTGGTAGAGGAGGGCGTAAAAAGTATGCACGTATTGTACATAAGTTCATTTATGGTTTCTTTGTAGGTTGTTCAATTTCACCCAGTATTGATTCCTGCTTCAGAGAAAGCTCTTTTCTGAATAATAATTAGGTCAATATAGTTTTGACTGGTTTTTCTAAAACTACTTATAACAGTACGAAACAGATTCTATTATCAAGAGAAATGGATTGCCTTTTTTCTTTCTTTAAAGAAAAAGGACTTTGACAAAAGGAGCAGAATTTTTAGTTTGGAAATAATCATGCTGAGAAAAAATATCGAATTCCTTCTATTGCATGCAACATATGTTTCACTATTAAGATAAGATACATGATATCATTTGAACCACATTTATTTGCAGAACACGACTGGCAACAGCATCAGCAGCCACAGCAACAGAAGTGGTGGCAGCAAATCCAACTGGTATGGAATTAGATTTACCAGTGGATCCTAATGAACCCACTTATTGTTTGTGCAACCAAGTCAGCTATGGAGAGATGGTTGCATGTGATAACCCTGATGTATGTAACTAAGTTCTTTATATATTCATATCTGAAACTATTTTCGTTTGCACTCTATTTTTGATTTGATGGAACTCTTTGCTTCTTTTTAACAGTGCAAGATAGAATGGTTCCACTTTGGCTGTGTTGGTCTGAAAGAACAGCCGAAAGGGAAATGGTATTGTTCAGATTGTGCAGCACTGAAAAATCGTCGTAAAGGCAGGTCATAAGAAATTTTTTTTTTCTGTGAAGCTGTGCTAGGGCATTTGGACATCCTTAATGTTTAAGCTAACGTTTTATGGCCACATAATCATGCTGTTAGCATTTTATTTTTCATGCTTAATTCTTTGCATCTGTCTCTTGTTTTAGGAACTTTTGTCTTTACCATTTTAGCTTTGCTATACAGCTATGCTGATACATGTAACCATTTTGTTTAAGAGCAGTTTGCCTGAGATCTTGGCTGTAAATAAATCCTTCTAATTGTTTAGAGTGTTAATTCACATTGAAGCTTTGAAAGTGTAAAATGCTTGTTATTTTTGGTGTTGGTGAATTAAAGTTGTTAACAAACATTGTTGTCTTTAAATAAGTTTTAACACAAACCATCTCTCCTTGGTTTCATGCTGCAGAAATACAATATTGAGGGTTCAAGTATTAAGTTAAGACCTAGGTTTAGAGGGCAACTGTTGGTGGATTGACCAACTTGATGACTTTTTTTTGTCCGTTTTCATAAAATAGACACTGGCCTTTTATGTTTGAGCCAGAAGATTATCTGAATTTTAGAGTTTAGGTGAACCAAGCGTGTTAATTCTCCTTTAACGTTTCTTGCTTTCAGCTGTAACACTAGCATAAGGTTCTGCTTCATCCTGGTTAAATCAACAACCGCTGTAAGATTTCTCACTAGGTTTTATGACTTGGGGGATTGAGTAAGCTGCAATGAAATAGATCCCAATGGATCCAGGAAGAACAGGGCGACCACTTCATGTTTTGATGATGGTTCAAACACAGCCGTCTCTATAACTTAAATCTGATTCGTTTGACTGGCTAACAAGGCTGAGAACTATATGTTGCTAGAGTCAAGTCAATGATTGACACACTAAATAGTTTCCCAAAGGCCACTAGGCCTGCAAGCTCCTGACTAACTTGCTTTGTGTGCAGGGTATATAACCTGTTAAATTCTCTTTTTGTTTTTTTTTACATCAACTTGCAACTTGCTTTGCTTTCCCAAGCTTAAGATATACAGGAAAAGAATCTGAAGAATGTGTCAGGGTCGGACCACTTGGCTGGTACTATCTGCTGGAGTTCTCTTGTTTAACTTCTTCGTCAGCTAATTTTATTTAACTGGCTTTGTCATGCAATGTTCGGTGGAACTTCATGTTTTGATCTTTTCTGTCTTTCCCCCATAACACCGAGAAACAAGGGGGACAAGAACAGTAAAAAATTTCATTGCAAGAGTGTACGTCAGTCAAAGCCAACATCTTAAGGATGGTTATCCTTTTTTTTTTCCCAAAAAGATATGTTCCATTCAAACAACTTCTAGCAACAACCAGAGATTGTTTTGTCCACTGTCACTATATACAATTAATAATTTCAATCACAGTACGAGACAATTCGAAAATATAATTTAAAATTTTAATAAAAATTATATAGAATGAAGTAAAATAAAATAATTTATAATATCTAGAATGTGGACTCAATTTAATTTAGTTTTTCATGTTTTAAACGTTTTCGACACACTATAAACTCAATACAATTACATGAATTATCAAGTGTACCTACAGTGCTATCTTAACTTCGACTGCATAGATGCCTTGCAATTGAAACAATTAGACTTAGAATCAACTAAAACTCTAAGAGCCTTGATATTCTTTTCCTTATGACTTGTGAGGCTTTGAGAGGCGGAGAAACTATAGACCAAGATTCCCAAGATTAGCTCAAGGCAATTTGGACTGGTGTATTTCATGCCACCAATAAGCCAGACAGGCAGGCATTGGTTTTCAGAAGTTGATGCATCTTCCACGTGGGGACGCAGAGAGGATATTCAAACCTTTTGAGTTGGGAGCATTCTAGTTAAAACTTGGCCATGGGCAGCTTGTTCAACTCTTGTGATACAAAGAAAAGCAACTCCACCACCACCTAGATGGGGGAACTCCTTTGCAGCCCCTCTTAAAATTCATCCCTGGACAACTTCGAACTGACTAAACCTGATAGAGTTTTAACTTAAAGTAAAGACCTCATTATTAAATCCAAGAGATTTAATGGATAAAAAGTATGATCAATCAAACCTTAAATTAGAGGAAAAGTGAACATGAACAAGCAAAAATACAATGAAGGTGTATGAGAATTTACTTGAATGATAATTACCTCCACTTTGCCGGTCATATCTAAATCTTTACTGCTGATCTCTTCATGATTTTCAATCACCATATTCAATCTCTTTTAACCAATAAAAAAGAAGACAGACACACATATACCAATGGCAAATTGTCATCACTGCAAATACCGGACATCATTTCTTCCTTCCATATATGTACCTATCCAGAAATTATTTATACACAAAACAACTCAATTCCTTGATATTTCCCATGTGCACAACTTGCATGCTGCCATGTGCAACTGTTACCAGAAGAAGGTTAGAACAAAAGCAAACCAACGTGCATAACATAAAACAAAATAATTCGGGAATCTTAATTGGCTTGATAGTTTCTGGCTGCAATAAATTATTTACAAACAGCTAAACCTTGCAGGCAAAATTTCAAGTCAGTATTCCATCTGTACATTCCATAGATATAAAAAATGAGGCCTATAGCCTCTTTAACACAAAGTCCTTCAATTCATCCTACTTTGAAAAAGAAATTTTTGGTTGCTCTTCACCACAGAGTTCCAACCCCAAAAGCTTGCAACAACAAAGTAAAACACAATGACTTCATGCCAGCACACATTATCTACATACTCCCAAGGAGTTAGGAATGTTCATCCTCATGTTACCAATTCGAGTCAATCATAATGACGAATCCAGCCACGAGTCCTCCTGTAATCACTGAATTGATAATTTATGCACCAAAAATCCAGGACCATGTACAAAATTTCACCAGCCATCCTGGAGGAAGAATCATTGCATGGAGAAAACATATGAAGCTATAAGAAATTAAAATGCAATTCTGCAGATTGCAGCCACAATATACACCAGAGTACAGTTCAATGTTTTTAGCATATTTGATACATTCATGAAAATAAAGTATTACAGCCTTGGAAGCTAGGGCCAACCAATAGCAGATCTCCTACTACTCATAACAAATAAGTTAGCTAAAAATAATCAAACATGAGCACATTGCAACCCAAATACAGAAATCAACCAAGACCCTCATTCTTGCAATCCACATTTTGACCAAAACCAAAAACCAAAATGATTCAAGAATTGGACAAAATCCAATTAGACACTTCCTTTTTTCTAGTATTAGGATAACCCAACCAACCAACCAAAACACGATAGAGTCAAAGTTTCCCTAATGGATTCTCAACTCCATCAAAAACAAAAATAAAAATAGTAACTACACTAACTTAAAGATTAAGCAAAAAAAAAAAAAAAAAAAAAGAGAGAAAGGCAGTGCTCATCTCACCAGAACACTACCCTTTATCCGTAGGCTTCATTTCAGTAAATTCAAACTGCTTCTGCCTCCTCCTCTCCAATATCTTAATGTGAGAATTTGAGTGCAACTCAGTCGAAAAAGTAGGGCTTCTTGCTGGACGATACTCAGGTACCAAACGCCCGGACCTATACCTCACACCACAAGCATTGCAAAGCGTATTAGGCCCAAGTGGGCCTGCCCTCCATTGCGGTGTCTTTTCTGCCCCACAATGCTGGCATTTCCTTCCTAAGGTCCTCGAACCAGCCCCCTTCGCAACAGCATTCGCATTCTTCACATTCCACTGAACCCTCCAGCTGTTCTCCCGGTCCCTCAAGTCCCTACATTTACGGAGACGCTTGGACCGCGCTTTTACAGGCACTTTAACGTTCCCACAACAATAAATTACATTGTTTCCGTTGGTTAAGGCTGTGCTGCCCGAACTGTTGCTGCTGTTTTTGCTGTTATCCAGTACTGGCACCGGGCTCTGTTGCTTTGCCGCAGTCCCTAAAATATCACCCGTAGATGCTTCCACAGCTGGACATGCATCCTTGTTTGATAACCATTCTACTTCTTCCTCTGCAACTTCCTGCAAATCGTAATAAAGAAAAAAAATGAACTCATCCTTAACTCAGTCGACTCGAACGAGTTAATCTTTCATCAAATGCTTCCTTTTACTATTTTTCTTAATATTTTGGGGCACTTGAGATTCGAGCAGTGGAAATACAAATGTAGGTCTCATTGAATTCTTTTGCGACAAGAATGAAGGTTGGACAAAATTGACTTTTCGTAGTAGGTAGAGTTATTAAAAAATAATAATAATAAAGGAATGCTCATTTAATTTTTTATTTATTTTTATTAAATAATAATAAGTGAAAATGGAAATTTCACTAGACATTTATTAGTACAGCTCTAAGCCTGGTGGGCAACTCACGTTGACAATGCATTCGCCCTTTGAAATATTATAATACCGACACCACCCTCGACAAGATGTCCATATTACACTGTCTTATCCAATAATGTGAATGAATATGATGGATAAATTTGTCCGGATAAAAATATCGTAGGGCCAATCAATGAGAGGCACGCAAGGATCGCCTTCCACTAAGCCATCCGTTTCGGAAAAAATAAATTAAAATAATCATGTGACGAAGTGATGACTCGGAGCAATCGCCCGAGTTCGACTCAAGCCAAACGCTCCCTAACCGATTGGACCGAGTCCCCCTTCCTTTCTAGTTTCCCCATCCTCCGACAACCTACCAAACAGTAAAGACTCGGCCGAGTTAGAACCGAACTCGGCCTCTTTCAGCCCCTCCAAAAAAAAACCCAAAAAATTTATTTAAAAATAAGCCATAAATCCATGAAAGAAATAACTTACAGGAAAAGAACGCTTAGGGTTAAGAGAAGAAGAAGAATTAAGATTTGACAACTTCTTTTTGGTTTCTTCATCTTCAGCTTCTTCTCCGACGTCGGAGCCAAAGTTCAGTAACTTGTTAAAACAAGCCGCCGTGTCTAAAGCTTCCATTTCTGACCAAAAACCCAACCTTCTCAAAGAAAATGATTTTACTGTTTTCTTTTTTTCAGACAAAGGAAAAGAATCGAAGAACAAGTTTGTTTGTTTGTTTGTTTAGTGGGAAAAAATGAGGGGAGGTCGATTTTTAGGGTTCTTTAATTTTTATTTTGTTTCTTTTTTCAGTTTTTTCTTTTTAAATTTTTCTTTTTTCATATGGTATGCTGGTCAGTAAATCTTGTCCACATCCTTTCAGTATAATTATAGGGCTATGATTGTAAATATAGAGAAATATTGAGGTATTATTATTGGAAATAACTTGATTTTTTTCTTTTTGCTTTTATTGCTTTCTCGGTTGAAGAGTTCAACTAACAAATAAGGGAATGGGCCGGATCGAACACTCAACGGCCTGCCCTGACTAGCCGGACGGCTTTAACCATGAGCTCCAATTTCCTACATAATTGAGCCAATGAGATTGTGACACGTAGTTTAGTGGCGGGGGCATTTTTTATTTTTTTTTTCCTCCGACACCGCACGTGGCGCCGATGATCTTGTGCGTTACAATGCACAAAAATTAAGCAGGAGATTGAAAGATGGATTTGCTCCAGGAAATGGGGCCCACTTGGCATGATGTTTTTGTAATTTGGAATGTGGGGGGTCCAACACCGAAATTTCCATTTTACCCGTTAGGTCCCCTAATTAATCACGCATAGGAGTTTATGTTGGGCTGGGCTGACCGCTTTAAGGTCTCGGGCGGATATTTATTACCAAATTATCAGATTGATTGTAAAAATTTAAAAATCAATTTAATTTATAAAAAAATGAATCGATCTATATTAATGGGAGGAAAATCAAAATTAACGGAATTGACTTAAGTAAAATCAATTATGCCAAAATTGATAGATAAAATAATCTTTAAAAGGTCTGTATCTTTAATTATGAATAAATCCATTAACTTAACACAATGCCAAATGAGAAACAAAATATGGGATAACCAAGAGAGGAATCATTGGGGATTTGTTATGTTAGGTTGTATCAAAAGTAAAAAATATCCATGCCTAAAACATAAACATCCATGAATCGAAGCGAACCTTATAATAAAATTTATCCCCTTTGCAACAACCCAATGCATTACATTTATTTTTATTATATTAAAAAAACAAAATTTTAATACAAGTAAAGGAGAAGAAAAAGATCTAACTCGAGAATAATTAGGCCTTGCAATGCATTACATTTAACAACTTGAGAATAATTCCCTTCGTTACACTTGCCTACGGGACAATATAAAAGTCCACAGCAATTTACAGAAGCAGCCAAATGTTATTCAATGCATCAATTATGGTAAGAAAATCATACTACTTAAATAGTTAAGAAAACTAAGCACAAACTTATTAGGCACACAATAAGCAGTGTCACCTTTTCCAGCATTCTTGAAAGAGTTTAATGATGCTCTAGGCTAAAGTTTTAGTTTCCAAGGAACAAGAAAATCCAGCCTCTCGAGAGACAAATAAAACCAACCAAAGAAAATTACGCCAAAATTTGTAGAAATTATAAACAAAATATAAAGATAAGAGATCAGAACCCTTACCTTGAGTTGATGGATCAGATTGCCCAGGATTGAGTCCCAAAAAAGCCAACAAACCGCTTGTGACTGTGACATGAGAGATCTTGAGAGAGTGAGAGCTCGAGAGATTTCTGTGACTTGTGAAGATTGAGGATAGCTGGAGTCGAGTCTGGTTTGGAGAGAGGCGGGAAGAGAAATAGAATGGGTGTGAATGAGGGAGATGTCGAAATCAGTTTTAAGGAAATAGAATCGATTTTCTCGATCAGTTTGGTTGACAGAGTTTAAACTCGAGAATCGACTGCCTAAACCGTTTAAACCGCAATCCAAACCGAATTGTCCACGTTACCTGAATTAACCAACCCGACTTACTTCAAAACTTCTATTTCGCAGGGTTTTCAGTTGAATCCGAATTTTGCTCGGTTCTAAGTAAAATATATAATATGATATTTTAATTTAAAAAAATTTTAATATGATTTTTAAATTATAAATTTTTAATTAATATGATATTTAAAATATTATTTATTTTTTTATGAATTATTATTTAAAACTAATTAAGTAAATGTTATATTAATTAATAAATTAATAATTTATATATTATATAAAAAATTTTAAAATTTAAATATTATTTTATATAGTTTAATATATTTAAAAAATTATTTATAATATTAATTTTTTATTTTATAATATTTTGTTAATATAATTCGTATTTCACATCAAATTAATTGAGTTATATAGGGATCTTATATATTTTATTTTATTGCTAGGAAAGTGATAAATATATGGAAGAATGAAATATTAAAAGAGCAGTTACCAAAGGCATTCATGGATTATACAATTTATAGTGAAAAATAGAAAATTATACTGATATATTACTTGAATAATAATACATCAAGAGTTAAATTTTGTAATCCAATGATAATATCAATCTTACTTCAAAGATCTATCCTAAATATTGAAAAACACACAAATTTGTTACAAAAACATTACCATAAAAATGTTTAAGAGTAAAGCTTCAGGGGATTACCCTAAGATAAAAATTAAAAAAAAAATAAAAAAAAATAAAAAAAAATTAAGAATCTTTGTTATTTATAAAAAAAGAAAAAAAATGCTCAATACCTTTTTTTTTTTTTAGTACACAACACATATGTACAACACCCACTGTTAAAATTTAAAAGTAAAATATGGCTTTCACCTAGGATAATAGTCTTTTATAGAAAGAGAAACTTCTTTGCTATTGAAGATATCATGCAATTAAATCCATTGAATACCTATTTTCATGACAATATCTTATTGAAGGGGTTGCCTTTTGAAGTAAGGTGTCAATGAACATTTTTAAATATTGAAAAATAAAAAAAATTTTAAAAAGTTATCTTGGGCACTTTTACATTAACAAAATTAATAAATATATTAACAGTTATATATAAATATTATAAGTAAACAATAAAAAAATCTTAAATTTGTCACTATCGTGTTATTGGAATAAAAGATTGTATTTGTTATACTAAGAAGAAGTGGAAGACATTAATTTCCTTAGATAAAAATAAAGTTAAAAATAGAACAAAAAGTTTTAAAGTTTCTTAATTATTGCAAGCATAGTTAGAGCATACTATCAACAAAGAGAAAGAATCATTACGTTGAAAATGACTAGATTGTAACGTATGCATCATAGATTTAGTCTACTAGATCTTTTCATGTTCTTATCAAAAGCAATATCAATTTTATTTAATGTAAAATAAATAAAAAAGAAAAAGCGATGTTAAGATCAACATTCTTAGTTTACTTATCTATGCTTATTGCTCCAATTCAATTAGGAAAATGATGTAGACATGTTGAAACCTAGGGGTAAAATAGTAATTTTAAATTTAAAAAAATATCTCAAGAACTTAGGGAGATTTTGGTGTTTTGACCACCGATCTAGGGTATTTTTGTCATTTTGCCAAGCTAATGTGGTTTGATCATTACTAGAGAGGTGCACAGTCGAGATTTTTGAATTTACACCTCCCGTGCTACTAATGTGGATTCTAACCTCGCTTTATGTGCATTCAGATAGGCATGCTCACATGACATTCCATTATTGGTCCACTAAGATCCATATTGGCCTAGCCTATTTTAGGTCAAATCACGCTAGCCGCATTAGTTCAAGTATAAATACCTCACATTCTCTCATAAGTAACTGAAGCCACTCACTCTAGTTTTCCCCCATTCTTTCTTTCTTTTATTTTTCATTGACTTGAGCGTCGGAGCATCAAGGTCGGAGCCACCTTTGAAGTTTGTTCTTGCCTTTTACTTTTTTTTGTGCTAGGTGCATGTCTTTGGTTTGATTTTTGCTCAAATATTTTGGTTTGTCAAGTAGAGGGGCATTTATCAGAATAACACCATGAATGAAAGTTGTTGAGGAAAGAAAGCTAATGATGGCTGTCAAAGCTTCATGAACAACATCAATCAACCTCAAACACAATTTTTGCCTATGGTAGAGCAATTCAATACACTGATCACTCAACTCTAAAACCTCACAAACCTATTACAAAATAGTTTAACGCCTTCACTCTTGAAAAACCTTTTACTAACCTTTAAAAACCTACCTCAAACCTAGATAACCATAATTAATCAAGGCAACGATGCCACCAAAACCCACTCCCTAATGAAGTAAACTACCTATTCTAGGCAAATAAGGTAGACTAAATAACTTGTTATTCCAACAAATGAATCACTAGAAATAAAGGGTTAAAGGTGCACATAAAAGTTTTGAAGAAACAAAAGAACAAGATGATTGCTGTTTTTTTTTATAACCTACAAGTGCATAGATCAAATAATAAATGAAAGTATTCTAGCATTGTTTTCTTAGGAATTATAGATTGAAATATTAGGTTACTCTTCAAGTAAAAAATTGAAAGCCTAAGATCTTATATCTAAACAATTAAAAATTTAGGGTTGTTTACAGAAGTAAAAAAAAAAAAGATTAAAAACAATGTGTAGGCTTAGATCTCACTTAACCAGCTATCATTGGTAAGCTAAAGATAAAAGCCAAAATAAGATCTTAAAAGAAATAAGAATTAAAGACTTGAAAAATAAAGAAAGCTTGAGAATGCCAATTGCTTTTTGTAGTCTTGAAATAACATGAAAGGAAAACTTATAAATCATGAAAGAGAGTGATGGCTGAATTTTGTAAAAAGTAAACTAGTGCTTGAATCATACTTGTAAATAAAAATAATGCTTGTCGAAATTAAGAAAAGAAAATAAGATTTGAAATCTAAAAGCAATGCAAAAAAGATATTGAAAAAAAATACTTCTTTGATTTAGAAAGAGAATTGTAAAGAACAAAAGCTTTGTTATTGGCAAATTTGTCACCTAAACTAATAACTCAACTAAAGAAATAAAAGAGCTAAAACTAAAAACTAAAAAAGAGAAGAGAAGTGAGGAATGAGATAATGAAATAGAGTGAATGTCCTCTTTATTTATAGTAAAAGGTTCAACTAAAAGGGCAAGGATTACAAAATTTTGGTTTAAATTCCAATACTAGGTGATAAGCTTGATCTTTATCTTTCAAAGAGATATGACTAAATGTGACTTTTCTTCCTTAACTATGCTTGCTTAAATATGACTTTGAAAATGCATTCTTGGCCTTTCATCTTGTCTTAAAGTAATCTTGATCAATATCCTTTCCTTAGATTCAGCTAGGATGGATTTCAAGAGCAAGAATTTAAATTTCATCCAATTCTTAGAGAGATAAGGTTTTCTTCCAAGTAAAATTCTTTAAAGCTAAGTCAAGTGTCATGATGGACTTCAATCTCTTTCTGGCCAAATTTATCTAGTCTTTATTATGGTGAAAATTGCATGAAGGCTTTATTGGATGGAGTTTTGGCCAAATAAAATAATGTTTGGAGAGTCCATGATCTTGTAAATTAAGCTTCTTTTTTGCATAGATGAATGGGTAGAGCCCTTATGCAAATACAATTTCTTCGTGGCTAAGCTAAAGAGTTATGCTTGGATCAAGCTTTTTTTTGACAGAATATGATGGAGTCTAAGTGAGCTTGGATTTGTATACAATTTTTCTTAGAATAAAGATGGTCGAATACATCATGAGAGAGTGCTTACGCAAGTGAAACTCTATGAGTGAATGAATGTGGATTAAGTTGGTTCAGCTATGAGTTTTCAAGATTGGGACAAAATTGCTCCTTGCATGCATGGATTGCATGAAAAATGATATCCATGAGCTTGAAACCCTAAAATCATGACAATAACATAAAAAAACTAAAAAAAACCCCAAAATTTAAAATTTAGCACCATTTTTAGCATCTAAAAATATTATATAATTAGGTGCTATCACATTCCCATACTTAAATCTTTGTTTGTCCTTAAGTAATATCTCAAATCAACAAAACTAAAGGACATTATACCTACTCATAAATTGAAAAATTAAATAAATTTTCTATTATGTACTATTGTATAATACAAAGCTAACTATAAACATAGTCATAAGAATTTCCTTTAAAAGCAAGCTCTCACTATCTTATGCTTTTTACACATATACATCTACTCAATTTTTAATTCATGCATACAACTTAAGTAAAAAGAAAGTAAAATATTTCATCACATTTTAATTTAAATATATAATAGACTTCATTTGTTCACTTTCCCAATCCCTCTTCATTAATGTTAGAATTACATATTTGACTCAAGATAAAAAATTCTTTTAGGTTTGTAATGTAAGGCTAGGGTCAAGGTAGGAGAAAGAAAATTTTAGGGTTAAAAACCCTAACCTTACTTTCTTTGAATTTCTTGGACTTTGAATAAGTGGAAGCATTTTTTGAAACTTTGACTTGTGAGGCATTACTTTATTCTTTTATTCACAGCATTATTTTTTGAAAAAAATAAATCAACCATTTTACTTTTCTTAAGCTTTGCCTTTGCTTTTGCTATTTTCTTTTTTTCATTTATTCTTTGTGCCTCCTTTCCTTCCAAAATCATAAACATATCGATACACAAGTAAGTACAATAGGTCAGGTAAAATGACAAAAAGGATAATAATAATAAATGAAAAAGCTTACTGACATATTATGTGGCTAAATAAATAAAAAAAGAAAAAATATATTAAACTCAAAGTAAAGGTACTAGGGATGCTTCATAACATGATAGGTTTAAAAAAGGCTCAAACGATTTAATAAACTACTTAGATCATTTCTTGAGTCAAAATATAGTCTAAGATTTTACCTTAAGAGTTAAGTATATGAATTCTAAAATACTTATTCATATCTTCAAATCTCATGCAAATCCACATCTTACAAGCTTTTACAAAAATCATAACATTTCATATAAAAAGAATAGAAACATATGCATAATAATCATATCCAAAGAGAAAATGGTTAAGAATTCTTTTTCAAGTTCCACTACATTAATAATTAAACTTTATATCATATTTTAGTTATTTTTGAAAAATGTATGTAACTTCAACTAGGTGAGCATTATAATGAAATTTTAGTATGTCAATTTGGTTTGAAAGCAAAAATGGGATCACAATTTTCAAATATCTTTTAAGTTTAAAAAACACCTTTTTCCTCTCATACTTAAATTCAACAATATATCAAAACATAAAATAAAGGAAAAGAAAAATATACTCCTTAAATTTACTTCAAGGCCAAATATCCATGAGGCATCATCCTTACTTCACTTTATCCTTAAAAACAAAACAACTCAAATAAAAACATTAAAATATACCTATCTTAAAATATAAGGAAAATATAAACCATTAAAGTAAAACTTGGGTTACCTTTCAAGCAGTGCCAATTTTGGTCAAGCTTAACATACCTAAATCTATGGTTCATCTTGTCCATTCAGGAAAGAATTTACCTTGTTACCTCCTTATTTAAGAAATAACATAAACAGACTTGGCCTTGGGAGGTGTACCGACTCACTTAGCAGGAATAACATAAAAAAAAGCTTGAGTTTCTTATTAGTTTAACATGGTTGGAGCTAGGGGTTGCCAAATGGTTTTAACTCATAAGGTTGGGAGGTTTATCTATTAGTTTAGACTCTCTATGGTTTTTTTTCACCTTGATTGTATTTATATCATATTTTTCTCTATTTACACCATCCCTTTCAGTCACAAATTATAACTTTTTATTTTTAAATCTAAGGGTTTTTAAATCTAAGGGTAAGGCTAGAGTTGTAGACATTTATTAATGCTCTAGTAGTCTATAAGAAAGGTTTTTCTAATAGTAATAGGGCCTCATCATTCTTTATGTTTAAAATAGCAAAATCCATAAGGAAAACATGTTTAACAACTTTTATAAGCACATTTTTCAATCTCCTTTATAGTAACTTGAAAGATTGGTCAGCAAACTTTAGGTTGTATTTTGCAAGCTTTAGTTCTCCACATCCTAGCTACATAAAAATATTCATAGACATTAATCTATACTAGAACCAAGATCACATAAAGCATCATAAAATTTTAAATGTCCAATTTTGTAAGGAATAGTAAAACTTCCTAGATCTTTTTTTTTTCTAGGTAGAGTTGTTGAAGTTCAGGATTGCATTCTTTCAAAAAAATGACTTCTTTCAACTCTTTAAGCAATTTCTTTATAATAGGCCTTGGGGTAGGTGGCGTTATGTTAAAGCATTGTCTATACATTCTGGTAGTCATTCTAGGTTTTTGTTACACTTTCTCTTGGGCTTTTTCCCTTTCATCTTGTGCTTCTTCCTCTTATGGGTCTTCTTATTGGATATCCCCTTCTTAAAATATTTCATTTTAAGTTGTTTCTTTTTGCTAAGGCTGAATGCTTTCTAATAATGCTCTTCTTACTTATAATAGCATTTGTTTTCTTCAGTAGACCTTTCTATGTGTTCTTCAGAATCTTTTTCATATTCTATTTCAACAATTTTTTTTTTATGATCTTCTTCAATATTTTCAAAGGCCTCGAATACCATGAGGTCAAAACCTTTAAGAATTTTTCTTCCAAATCTCAAAAGTTTTTCATGTTATAATATGTATTCTTTTCCTATAAAATCTATTTTAGGTTATCTCATAAAATTAGAGAGGTTAACCACCATAGGTTTATCCACGAAATCATTCTTCTTATTAGAATCTTTCATCCTATCATTTACTAAAGAATATACAATATTACATCTTTCATTTCCTTGTTTTTTAAGGTTAGATTTAGTATTGCTAGGTAAGGTACATACATGATGGTTGGCTATGACTTGGGTGAGTTGGCCTATTTGATTTTTTAGGTTCTTGATTGTTGTAGCTTGGCTTTAAATGTTTGCATTGATAGCTTGTGTCAACTAGGTCAACATATCCTTAAAATTAAGTATTTTTTCTTAATTTAGGTTATAAGTTGGTGGATTAGGACAGTAGTTATTGTTTTGGTTGTTGGTGGGTTGGTGGTTTGATTGGTTCCAAGAGAAATTTGGATAGTTTTGCCATCTAGGGTCATAGGTATTGCTATAAAGATTATTGTTTAACTTGGCTTGTTAGATGTATTGGATTGGTTCTACCTTAAATTGGCATCTTTCACTAGAATAGGGACCTTCACATATATCACATGATATAAAAAAGGTTTTAGATAGCATTCCAGTGGTGGGCTTGGAGTTGTTTTCCTAACGCTTTAATATTTTTTAGTGCGGGCGGCTAATTGGGAATTGATGGAGGTAATAGCATTAATCTTCTATCCCCTACTAGTAGTTGTTAGCAGCTATCTTTTCAGTAAGCTCATTTGCTTCCTTATGAGTCTTGCTTATTATTACGCTTTTAACAGCTAAGTTTAAAGTGGTTCTCATGGGTGGTGCGAGACCATTGTAAAAGACCATTGCTTCATCATAAGTCTTGCTCATTATTACCCTTTCAGTAGCTTCTTAAATTGTTCTCATTCATCATATAATGTTTCACCATCTGCTTACAGAAATGTGTGTCATAACATATTGATTCAAAGACTCGATCGCTTAACGTAAAAATTTAATATCGTGATAAACACAAAGAGTCGCTACTAATATTTTTTAGGATATGATTGGTCACTCAAAAAATTTATCATTTTAATAAAACAATTAAATAGGCTTAAAGTTTATTAAAAAGTTAGTTTTTGTCAACAAAAACAGGATTAGGTTTGTGAGTCGGTTGCACGTGGGGAATAATTAGCATCCTCACAGTGCCCACAAAATTGGTACCAATTAATTATGCACTATTTATAATTTTCAACAAAAAATTTTTTTATATGAAATTTAATTATAATTTCCTTTATTTTTAAGAAATAAAATTAGTTAAAAAAACTTTATTTATGAATATTATGAAAATATTTAAATTAAAGAAATACTTTCAAAATCTCTAACATAAAGGCAAAACTCAAAAATTGTCTTTTAATATGAGATTTGTCGTAACATTCCTTTAAAAATAATAAAATAACATTATTTGTAAATAATAATCATTGATGACACTCCAAAATCTAGGTAGAGTACTAATAATTAAATTTTATGGAATGCTATTTTGATTTTATTTGTTTAAAACTAGTTTTTTTAATAACTTTTTATGCAATAAAAAGAAGAAAATGATATAATTAATATTAATCATCAATAATTAGAATGAACATATATATATATATATGCATTATAAATGTACACATCAATCTAAAAATAAAATATATGCAAATGATAACAAATTACGAATTTAAGAATCGAGTTTTTAAATATAAAGAGATCACTTAAACTCCTCAACTTCTAGGCAGAGCTTATGTGTAACTATTTATATTTAAAATCTCATTTTATTATTTTTTATTTTTATTATTAAAATTTTTATTTTAAGTTACGAAAACATATGAAAATTCTTTAATAAATAAAATTTCATTAATATCCCATTATCTAGGCACATTTGAGAATACATTATTTCATAAAAAAATTTTATACAAATCCTTAAAAATTTAATATGATTTGGGGTTTTAGGTATGTTTAGGGTTGTAAAGTTTAATTTAAGGGTTCGACTAAGGCCTAGGGATTCAGGTTCCATCAGGATTTAGGGTTTCAAGTTTCACTTAAAGTTTCTGTTTTTAAGGTTTCATTTAAGGTTTTAATTTTAGGGTTTCATTTAGGATTTTAATTTTAGGGATATAATTTTAGAGTTTCACTTTAGGGTTTTAATTTTAGGGTTTCACTTTAAGGTTTCAGTTTTAGGATTTTTAAAAGTTTACAAACCTTTTTAAAAAGTTTCAACATCTATATAAACTTTTAGAGTAAGCTCGCTTTTTTATGATTTCAAAAAATTAATTCTTATATATTTTTTCACTGCAAGCTTGTTTTATATAAGTTTTTCTAAAAAATGAATCTTTATATTTTTATCTTATTTCCCTTTTCATTAAAAATTTTTTTATTATTATAATTTATTAATCTTTTATTAATTTATTTTTTAATATTTAATAAATATGCAATATTTCGGCAGAATTATTAATTTTTAAAACATGATTTTCAATTTCCTCTAACATTTAGGTAGGAATTTTTTAAAATTTTATTATTATTTTATTATTATTAAGTTTATTACTTATTTTTATTATTTTTTTAAGAAGTATGATGGAATTAATAAATTTAAAATGAATTTAAGATAAACTATACCTAAAGTAATCTACATGGAAATTAAATTACATCAAAACTAAAACAAACATGGAAATTAAACTAACAGGGAAATTAAGCATGCATGAAATTTAAATTGAACTCAAACATCATAAGAAAAAAATGTGCAAGGGTGTACATATAATGATATATACCTACAAATAAATTTTATTAGAGGCAAACAAGTTCCTAGCCTCATTTTTTATAGAACCTTTGTCTATTAATAATAAAACAAATCAAACCCTTGCTTCATATGCTAATGATTTTCACGATTATTTCTAAATTAAAATAAAAGGAAAAAAAAACGTGAATACAAATTCTTAAAAAATATAACTAAAATTTTCTCAAAACCACTTGAATCATTCTTCCAAAACATCCTCTGCTGTAAACAAGCATGAACGAAAAAAACTTCAAACCTTCCCCATACAGCCAACTAAGACCAACCTAGACTCTATATCTTTCTCGTGGAGACGAGTATGGAGAGATTCAACCGAGTCCCAACTTCCCTTTTCTTCTTTTCATTCAAATCCAACAACCATGACATGATGATGGAGGTTTTTGAATGAAGCTGTAAGCTTCCATGCCGTAGGAAAAAAATGAAACTGGTTTGATAAAAAACAGAAGTATGTAGAGGCTAAAGAAGTCTAAAAGTTCCAAAAAAAAAAAAAAAAAACAAAACCATAATAGCATACACCAATGGAGAGCAAAGTTTAAATCCCCGATATGCAAGAAGATAAAAAAAATGAAGATGATAAATGATGGGCTTACTCAGCTTTCTTCTCTCTTTTATTCTGGTGCCACAGTTCACTTCTTTACTTTGTTTTTCTACTTTTTTTGCTCACCTTCCCGGCGCATGAATCATATTTTTCCACAGTTTTTCCGTTCCAGTTTTTTGTCTCCTTGTTCACTAGTTTTTCTGTTCTTCACTGCCTTGTTTTTCTGGTTTCGTCTCTTTTGGTATGTCCTCCCACGCCTTTCCTGCTTTCTTCTTTTCTTTTTTCTTTCCTGCTTTCCCTTCACGTCTGGCTGCCTCTCATTTGCACTTTCTGCTTCACTGTTTCCAGCTTCGTGTTTCTGCTGCAGGGTTTTTTTGGCTTGCTCCTCTCACCAGTTTTTCAAACCTGTTTTCTCCCTCTATTTTTTGGTCCCTGTTTTCACTTCTCCACTTTTCTTTTTTTTTTTTCACGTTCTCTACTGGGTTGTCTTGGCTACCGGTTGTTTTTTTGCACGTTCAGTCTTCATTTCAGTTTCATGCCCCCACGAAACCAAGCCCTCAAACTGCGCCTCTTCCTCACGTTCATGCAACCTCTCGTCCCATGTCCCATGCCAGCATGCAGTTTTCTCTCTTCGCACGCCGCCATCAGTAGCATTTGTTTTACACGTCCCAGCATGCCAATATTTTGTCACGTGTTGCAACAAAATAAAACAGCCCCCTTTTCACTTACTTATGCACTGTTTAAAATGGCTTAACACTTCTCCTTTAACCTGTTGAGTCCATCACTTTAAACAAAGATCCAACAAGGCGGAACGGATCTTTCCTTCTAGGCCATGTTTGGGCCTTCAACAAGCTTGTAAATTTGTGGACTTAATTAATGTAATGGTTAATGTTCGGCTAATTTGACCTCTCATTTCTGACCATTTGGGCCAAGCTTTTATTATTATTATTATTATTATTATATTATATTTTTATATCTTATATTTGTTATTTTGGTTTCTATATATTTTTCATTTAGTCTTTTGCTTAAATGACTAATATTAGGACATTAATGGGCTTTAAGAATGACCTTTAATCGAACCTTAATTGGGCCATTTTGGGTCTTATATGAAGCATTTAAAAGTGGATCATGTATTGGACTCGAAAAATAAAGAACATGCTCAAGTGCAAAAACCAACCCCAGATAAAAAGGTATAGTATCTCGGACAAACTTAAGTATATATAGCTATCCCTCTTTGTATATTTTTTAGAATCAAGAATAATGTAAAGATATATACAACAATTTTGTCCGAAGGTTACTTCCTAAGCCTTTTTTTTAATATATATATATATTTATGGTTATTTTATTTTATGTTTATGGTTTTGTTTTTGTTTTTATTTAAATTGAAAATCCATAAATTGTGAAAAATAATTAAGGTTAATACGTAGATTGGAGAACAAGAATAATCGAGACTGAGCCACAAACTATAAATAAAGATGATTGGGACTATCTTGCAAGTCAAAACATAAAGGATGACTAGGACTGAGCCACAAGTTGAAAAATAAAGATGGCTAGGATTGAATCATAAGCCAAAGAATAAAGAAACGACTAAGATTGAGCTACAAGTTGAGGAATAAAAATAATCGAGATTAAATTGCAAGTTAGAAAATAAAAAAACGACTAGGACTGAACTGTAAGTTGAGAAATAAAAATGACCAAGATTAAACTACAAATCAAAAAATAAAGATGATCGAGACTGAACTGCAAGTCAAAAAATAAAGATGATTAGGACTGAATCATAGATTGAAAAATAATGATGATCGGGACTAAGCTGGATGTCAAAATAAAGAATGACTAGGACTGAACCAGAAGTCAAAGAATAAAAAATGATTAACACTAAATTGTGAGTTAAAAAATAAAGATGATTGAGAATTGAATTGTGAGTTAGAAAATAAAAAATAATTGGAATTGAACCATGAGTCAGGAAATCAAAGTGGCTGGGGATAAAGTTTCTTAGGCTAATGAAACCTTATTTTAAAAAACATTTTGATTCCATTTACTATCTTAAACATCATGTATGCAACACATATGACTATGATAATCAATCTAAATGGTAGAATGTAATCAATGATTTATACGATGGGTTTCTTGATCATATTAATTCAAAGTTCAATATTAGTTCAGTTCTTTCAAACCTTAGAGGCTACCTCAATATGTTCCATCTCATTTCTTTCTCTTCTTCTTATTCTTTGTCTTCTTTCTTTCTTTCTTTTTTTTTTTTCATTTTTTTTCAAATACCTTTTATAACCCTTATTTATCTAAAAGTTTTTTATGAATTCTTTTTTTGGTTATCCTTCTTACCAGTCAATTGGCTCTTGCTTTTTTATGCTGTTATCTTCTATTCATTCTTTTGAGCAACACGTAGATCTAGTATGAACATTATCAATAATTATTTCAATCTCTAGTAATAAAGGTAATTATTTCAAAGTTCAAAGTTGAATATGGGTTTTAATTAATGATAAAAAATTTATTTTGATTTAAAAAGGAAAATATAAGTCTATTGAAACACAAAAGATCAGGAAATTTAAAAGGTATTCAAGGAAATCAAATATCCTTTATTTAACTAATGAACATTTTACAATTCAAGTCAATTCAAACCAAATCTCTTCTTAAAAACTCATTACACTTACGATCTTGCTGGATTTGAACTTTTAGGACTAAACCTTGCCCCATGACTTATAGCTGATGGAAACTTACCCTAAACTTATTCCTCATTTTTTATCAATCCAGCTTTGTACCATTTCATTTTGCCTCTGTAGAATTGCCCCTTAGCTCCTCTTTCGTTTAAGCTATCTTTTCAGGATTTCAACTTAAACGACTCATTTATGTTCAAACTGCCCTTTTTAGGTTTTTAGTTTGAATCTTCAATTTTTTATTTTTTCTTTTTCCTTTTTTGTTTTTTTTATTTGTTTCCTTTGACTTTATCTTTTTTTTTTCAAATTTTTTTTTTATATTTCTTCAGGTAAAATATTTTTTTACAACACTGAAATTTATTGGGGTTGGCAATTCATCTCTATCTATTTTTGCTAAGATTAGGGCTCCACCCAAAAATGTCTTCTTCACCACATATGAGCCTTCCTAATTTGGTGCCCACTTTTTCCTACTATCTTGTTGATTTGGCAAGACTTTTTTTAGAACCATTTCTCCTTCATGAAAACTTCATGGTCGTAATTTTTTATCATACGTCCGTATTATCCTTTTTTGGTACATCTGACTATGACAAAGTGTTGCGAGCCTCTTATCTTCTATAAGGTTTAATTGCTTGAAGTGTTCTTCAACCCAATCTACCTCATCCAATTTCATTTCCATCAATACTTGTAGAGAAAGAATTTCTACCTCAATCGACAATGTTGCCTTTATCCCGTATATTAGCAAAAATAGGGTGGCCCTTGTTAAAGTCCGAACTGATGTCTTATAGGTAAGTAAGGCAAAAGGTAATTTCTCATGCTAGTCCTTATATGTATTAGTCATCTTTTTTAATATCTTCTTTATATTTTTGTTTGCAGCTTCTACCGCTCTTTTTATTTTTGGACGATATGGTGTTGAATGATGATACTTTATTTTGAACTATGCATATACCTTTTTCATCATTTTGCTATTCAAGTTGCTAGCATTATTAAAGATAATTCTTTCTAGGAGCCCACACCAGCATATTATCTCTTTTTTTATAAACTTGCATACCATTGATTGTGAACACCCTAGCATAAGAGGTTATTTCCACCCATTTGGTGAAGTAATCAATTATCGCAAAAATGAAACGATGCCCATTTGAAGCTTTCAGGGTAATAAGTCTGATCATATCCATTCCCTACATGGAAAATGGCTATGGAGGTGCCAACACATGTAATGGGACTAGAGGATAATGAATTTTATCAGCATAAATCTAATACTTATGGTATTTCTAGCATAATTGTTGCAATCATTTTTCAATGTGTACCAGTAATAACCTGTCCTTATTATCTATCTAGCTATTATATGTCCATCGACATATATCACACAAACTCCCTCCAAATTTTTTTTAGTATCTTTCTTGCCTTTACAAAATCTACACATCTCAACAATATCTAATCTCAACCTTTCTTGTACAAGATTTTCCTATCGAGCACAAACTTTATTGCTAATCTTTGAATAATCCTCTTATAATTCTCTGAAGCTTGCTTGAGATATTCTTGACACTTAATATACTATACAATGTCATAATACCAAGGTCGGTGATCTACTTCTTCTTTAACATTTGAACAATAAGCTAGTGAATCCTACATCTATGCTCTAATGGGCTGGGTTCCCATATTAAATTTAATTTGAAGATCACAGCCAAAGTAACCAATGCATTAGCAATATAATTTTCTTCATAAGGAACAAGTTGAAATTGGATCTCTTTAAACTGCTTAATCAAATCAACTATATGCTTTTGATATAACAACAATTTCAGGTTCTTAGTTTCCCATTCCCATTCACCTTTCAGTTGGTGTATTACTAGGGCTAAATTCCTATATACTTCTAATATATCGATCTTTTTTTCAACAACCATTTGTAATCCTATAGCACATGTTTCATGTTCAGCTACATTATTTGTGCAATTAAAATCTAGCCTTGCAGTGCTAGGATAATAATTTCCTATTAGGGATATTAATAATACCCCAACGCCATTTCTCATTATATTGAATGCTTTATCAAAAAACATCTTCCATAACTTTTTCATAGGTTCTTCATCTTTATCTTCTAAGATTGCCAGTAAATGTTGATCGAAAAAGTTAAGCTTTATGGACTCATAATCTTCTGTGGCCTCATAATCTTCTGTGGCCCTACCGACAAAAAAATCAACTATCACACCTCCTTTTTATGGATTTTTGTGACACATACAATATCATACTCCAACAACATAACTTGCCATCTAACTATTCTGCCTGAAAATGATGGCTTCTTAAACTTGTATCTGAGGGGATCTAGCTACGATATAAGTCAGGTTGTATTATAAAGAATATACTGCTTAAGCCTACAAGTAGTCCACACCAACATGTAGCACATTTTTTTCAACTGAGAGTATTTAGTTTCATACTCCTAAATTTTTTACTCAGGTAATAAATATCCTATTCTTTCTTGCAAGTTTCATTTCTTTGCCCTAATACACAACCTATTAAGTTTTCTTATATTATTAAATACACGATTAATGGCCTTTCTACAATGGGTGGTATTAACACCGGTAGGTTTGTCAAATACTCTTTAATATTTTCAAAAGCATTTTGACATTTTTTATCCTAACTGCCAAGATTATTTTTGCATAACAACTTAAAAATTGGATCATATTTTGAAATAAGTTGGGATATAAAGCGGGAGATATAATTCAATTACCCTAAAAATCTTCTCACCTCTTTTTAAGTGTATGGAGCCACTAAATTTCAAATGGCTTGAATCTTATTAAGGTTTACCTTAATACCCTTTCACTGACTACAAATCTTAATAATTTCTTTGACTTAGCATCAAATGTACATTTGGCCAGATTTAGCTTAAACAAGTACTTCCATAACCTTTCAAATAGCTTTTTGAGGTTAGCTACATGATCTTCTCCTCTCAAGCCATTTTGATTTGGTTATATCTAGAAAACCCATCCATAAACGAAAAAGTAGAATGCTTAGCAGTAATATATATATATATATATATATAAGGGTATCAATATGTGGCAATAGAAAATTATATTTTAGGCTAGCCCTATTTAAATCTTAATAATCTACACACATTCTCATTTTTTCATATATTTTAAGAACTGAGACTATATTGTTTACCCATTCTAGGTATTTGGCTACTTCTAGAAAACCCGCATCAAATTGCTTATTCACTTTTTTCTTTATTTTTAACAACATCTCTGGCTTCATATGCCTCAAATTCTATTATACTAGTTGATAATCTATCTTTAAAGGCAATCTATGTTCAACAATATCTATACTAAGCTCAGTCATATCTTGATAAGACCATGAAAATATATCTACATATTCCTTCAACAAGTCTACTAACTTTTGCTTTTCTATCTATAGTAATGAAGAACCGATCCTAACTTCTTTCTTATTCTCCTTATCTTTTAAATTCAACAAATTTATGGTCTTCTAATGAGGCTTTATAGGTTTCTTTTCTTGTTCCACCCACTTTAACAATTCATGAGGCAACTCATAATCTTTAAAGTTAACATCATCATCAAGCTCACCGATGTCAGTTGAATTTTTGAACTCAAATTTGGCATTACTGTTTCGTTCATTCATAATGTTAATTATTTAAAGACCTGAAAATAGGTATAATCACAAGGAAATGTAGACTAATTGGGTAAAACTAGGAAAAATATAAGTAACAAAGAAAAGAGATATAGGAAGATGATGTATTAGAAATGCACTATATCCATTACTTAAACTAGGATAATTAAAAACAAGCCCATACATTTACCCTCCATATGCTTTTAGGTAGAAGTAATTAAAATTTAAAGTTTTAGATGTTCCAAGGATAACAGCAGCAAAACATCATTTTCAAACTCCTAATCCTAGAAAAGGAAAACATAACATCTCATCTTTTTGTATCTCCTATACATTCTCTTTGATCTAAACTTGAGATAAAGCTTCTTTCACTTCAGCAATTGGTTTTTTTTTTTTTTTTTTACTTCTATTGATCTAGGATAAATGTACTTGCTAGAATGGAAAGTTTTATACAAATAAGGTTACATCTATATTCCAACATTTGAATCATGCCCTTTGATGCGTGGCATTCTCTTTTCTCTCTTTTCCATCATCATTCTTCTCCTATTTGCAGTAGTAAGCTTAAAACCTAAACCTCACCTTTTATTGTTTTCAATTGTGATTGATGCTTTCTTGATTCCTTACAAAGATACCCTTAAACCTTGTCTAGCTCGTTAACCTTTACCGATGGTCTGCTTGACTATCATGTTTGTGGTTTTTAACAACCGAGGCATAGGTATCTTTAACCCTTCTCCAACATATGTAGCATTTATTATTTCAAAAGCTTTAAATGAGTATTCGAGTGCTTTTTTTGCAACTTCGACATAAGTAGTAGTAAGAGCTTTAGTTACTAACAAGTTTTCTTCGACATCCAAATAAACTTGCTTTCCTTTCATAATAAATTTTACCTTTTGATGCAAGAATGAAGGTATAGCTCTCATTGTATGAATCCAAAGTCTTTCAAGTAAACAACTATATGATGGCATAATGTTCATAAGTTAGAACTAAACATTAAAGGTATATATACCAATCTATAATGGAATTTCAAAATCTCTAATTACTTTTCTTTGAGTCTCATCAAAAACCTTAACTATCATGTGGTTATTTCTCATATGTGACTAATCTACTGGTAGCTATGAAAGCATGGTCATAGGCATCACATTAATGAATGACTTATTATCAATAAGCACTTTGGCCATCATATAAGTTTTATACTTAACAATATGTATAAGGCCTTGACACTACCTTATCTATTAGGAAGTATCTCATCTTCTTTAAAAGAAATAAAATTTGAGGCTATGATATTCCTCACCATGTAATCCACATTCTCTACAAAAATATTATGCTCAACATAAGCTTGATTGAGCACATTCAGTAAAGCATTCCTATGTGGTTCGGAGTTCAGTAGTAGTGATAATAACGAAATATGAGCTAGAACCTTGTTTAACTAGTCAACTATATTATACTCACCGTGTTTGATAACTTTGAGAAATTCACAAGCTTCTTTTTCAGACATAGGCTTTTTATACTGAACTTCTAGATTTGTCATAATGAACTAGATTCTCTTTCTAATGTGACCTTCTATCCTTCCTTTACTTTTCTTTCCTAAACTTTTCTAAAATTTTGAGAGTGTAATAATGGCCATTTCTAGTCATTCCTTTTATGCCTGTTATATTTGTGGTGTATTCACATTTTTTTATTCTTTAAGATTGCTTTATCCCTAGACTCGTGAACCTTCACTTCACAATTATAGTCCCATGGGACTAATTTATCACTATTGTAAGGAAAAAGACTAGGAATATAAATTGTCAATGATGTTATAGGAAAATGCATTGGTTCCTCTATAGCTAGCTTTGTTTCATTATCATAAAATATGGTGAGGGGTTTTGGAATGAAAGTTGTTTTTGACTCATCGCCTATCATGCTCAGATTACTAACATTCTTCTCAACATAAAATTCAATAACCCCATCAATTGTTGCAACATTATTCAAAATTCTTGACAGTCTTGGTTCATATGCCTCACATTCTTTCCATTATAGTGATAATCATGGTCATCATTTATACTACCTTTGTCATCAATTATGGGTAAAATCATGTTTATCTTAACCAAACAGTCAAAAATTTTCTTCATTAGGGTTTCCACCTCACAGACGCATCCTTTCACTTTTAACCCTTGTCCATACGAGATTGTATTAATATTACCACTAGAATGATTGAAAAGAGGGTTTTTAGCAATATTAGGTTTAGACTTAGAGTTGAAATTCAATAAGCCCTGAGCTATTAACTCCTGCACCTTATGTTTTAGAGTTGTGAAATGTTGAGTAAAATGATCAGTTGTACCATAATGATAATCATACTTGGCATTGGGGTTATATCATTTTGGGTATGGCAGCTTTAATGGCATTACACACTTGGAAGCAATAAGGTGACCTCTCATCAACTGTGGATATAAACTAGTGTATGACATAGGGATAAGGTAAACTAAGGTTTCTCTCAATTGTTGCTGCTTTGTGGATTATTTTGGCTTAAATTGGTTGGCTGAGTTGACATTACAAGGGTGAAACTTGGTGGTTATGGATTAAATTTTGGTCTATATGATGGCTGTTGGGATGGTTGATAGTGCTGTGGTGGTTGGGTATTTTGATTAGTGCTTAGATAATAGGCAAGAAATTGTGGCTTTGGGTTATATGGGATAAATGGTCAGAATGAGGGATTTCCAATAGACACAGAATATGTCTCTTGCTCTTTTGTTCTTAGGTTAACTAATTTCTTGGTACCAAAATCTTCAAGCCCTTTAATTTTGTCAGTTTTAATAGCATTTTCAATCATTTCTCTGGAAATCACCATGCCAGAGAAATTCTTTGTAGCATTTCTACTAGCTTATCATAATATAAGGCCTTTAATGTGCTAATAAACAACACTGTAACTTCTTTTTTAGTTAGTGGTGGTTGGACTTAAGCTACTGTATCTTTTTAATGATGCACATGCTCTTTAAAGGTTTTTTTTTTTTACTTTTTTTTCCATATTCTGTAGAGATAAGCTGTCCGGTGTTATGTCAATGATATGCTTATATTGAGCTAAAAAAGCTTTAGTTAAGTCTTTTCATGAATGGATCTGACTTTGATCCAATTGGACACACCATTTTGTTGTTAATCTAGTTAAACTATCTTGAAAATAATGTATCAAAAGCTTATCATTATGAGTATGACTTGCCATTTTACGATAAAACATCATAATATGAGCATAAAGACGTTTAGTTTCATTGAATTTTTTAAAATCGAGAACTTTGAATTTTACTAGTATAACCAAATCAGGCACCAACTTAAACTCATTTTCATCCATGCTCTCAAAGTATCATTCCCTTTCATGGCTCTTCATCTTTCTTATAGTATATCATACTTATTTTTCAACTTTGTACTCACTACCCACACAAACATATAGTGTAGTTTTTCTTGTTTAACAGGATTATCTAAATTTGGTACAATGATAAGATCGACAATACTCTATCCTTGATTGACATTCACATGTACTTGGGGTTGACTAGTAGAAGGTCCAACGTAAGGCTAGGGTTGACTAACTAAAGGACTAGCAAAAGCAAAAAGTTGTGTGACCGGTGGCTACAATGGATTCTTCGAGAAGTATGAACTCAAAGTGGAGTAAACCACAGAAGATATGCTAGTTCCTTCATATTAATCCTATCTCTTAATCCTTGTGTGCTAGCAACTTCTTTGCCCTTTAGGGAGCTAATTAACAATTGTCTTAATTAGGACATCTATGCATTGATTTTCAATTGTATTTCTATCACTCTTTCATTTATCTCTTCTTATGCTTTCTTAACCTTCTCAAACCTAGCTGTATTCTCTTCTTTCATAATTTGTAAATTGGAACAAGTATTATACTTGTGTGAAATTACTTGACCTGACTTTTTTATCTTTGCTATCCTTGAACCTCTATTTATTAATCATGAATTAGAATATATGGTATAATTATTATTGTTATCATCATCATCATTATTATTATTATTGTTATTATTATTGTTATTATTATTAATTCACATGTATGCAATGAATGTAATGTAATGTGGAGAGGTATTGCTTTTGATCAATCTAAGTAAAAGAAATGTTCATTAATCATAGAAATCTTTGTACATCAACTAAGCATCCATGCATTAAAACCATAAAAACACCTAACTTAGGCATATTGCTCTCTAGCTTCACATAAGAAACTCAATAGTTGTAAAACTACAATCTTGAGTTGATATGACCTCTTGTTCAAGTTCTTTAGCTTTTTTAACCATTTTA
Organism: Durio zibethinus; assembly: GCF_047325235.1. NCBI lineage: Eukaryota > Viridiplantae > Streptophyta > Magnoliopsida > Malvales > Malvaceae > Durio > Durio zibethinus. Next base: position 16,279,863 of record NC_143165.1, read on the forward strand.
TTGGCTTTTTGCATAACCTTGTAGATTTAAAAAGTTAAATGCTCTATGTACTGTTGCTTTTTTAAGGTTTCTGCTCTTCACATTTCTCAAGCTTCCATTTTTATGTTGCAGGTATAAGCCCAATAATCTTTATTTTCTTGCTATTCAGTCAAAATCTTATCTATATGGTTCTGATTATTGACTAACTAAATTTCCAAGCTCATCAGCTCTTATTCCAAAGCTTTTTTCTCTTTTTGCAAATCAGAATTCCTATTCTACTCTTCTTTCAATCCGACCCTTAGCTTATCATTTCTCTCTTAATACTTGGCTACCTTTGTAGAGACTCCAAAAAGCTTATCTTTCCATGCTAGCTGTTCTTTGGTGAGTGCAGAGATCACTTCCTTGTTTTCTTAGGCTCTACTCTTCCAATACTCCATCATTTTTCTTAGTTTTTACACTTCCATTTTAGATCCCCTTGAAGGTTTGATGTCTATCTTTAATTTTTTATTCTCCTGGTGAAGATCTTGTAAATCTTCTTTCAACACCTTTCATTTCTTAGTCAACTTTTTTAATGTATCATTATAATTATTAAATCATACCTCAATTGGTTCACCTGATCTATCATCTTCATTTTCTTTTTTTCAATCTTAAATTCTTGTTAAACGATCTCAAGAGTTGATAATATCTACTTTGAAGTAGAAGTGGGCAACAGATCTGAAACATCTATTGGTAGGGGCTTAGCTTCATTGACTTTTTTCATTTTTCATGCAAGGTACCCTTTTGTGACATTATCTGCAAATCTAGCTAGGTTCATTTGATTGGTTTGCATCCATGCCTTGATGACTTCTCGAACCTTTTTCATGTAACCAGGTGCCCTATAATCAAATTTGAGTAGATTGAGTCCATAAGTCATAGGGATGAACTGATTAGAATCATATTGTTTTTGAATTATATGAGGTGCATAGTTCACTGTCCATCATATTCCTAGCAATGTTACCCATGACTTGTCTCCACAATTATACAAAATGGCTATGGAAAGCATTTATGGTGCTCTCTATATTACATCCTCACTAGTCTACTTTAGAAAGAATGTCGTCCATTGTTTTTTTGTCCAATCTATCTGCATTCTTTAATGACAAACTCCTTGATTGGAATATAATGAATGAAGAATGGTCAAAACAATATCTTCTTTTTTCTCTAAAATTGAATTCTAAGCCAAACAAAAAGTAACTGAGCATATCCTATGAATCACCCTTTACTCTTCGTACGATAGAAATTTAATGATCTAATGATCTTTATTAAAATGGTAGGAAAATGATTTATACCTTTATCCAACTGCTTGAAGAAGCCGACCACTGATTGCTCTATGTGTCCTAATACCTTGGGGAATATCATCAACCCATACATGGCTAAAGTGAATAACAAAAAAGCTGATGGAATTGTCTCAACTCAATTATTTTCTTTTTTATGCTTGTTTATCTCCTCAACCCCTATTTGCATAACTTGGCTAATTTCTTTCTATATTCAGTGGTCTTTTGCTCCTTCCAATAGATCATGTTTCAACTAGTAGACTCTATCTAGAGTAAGGATGAGTACTCTTCAATTGTGAGGGCTAAGTCTTGTTGGTTGAATATGAAACATCGATAAGATAGATCTCAAAACTATATAGTAGTCTTAACTTGTTACTCATCAATTTTTACTGACATAGTACCATATCCTATACTTATTCGAAAAAGACTCTTTTTTCTTAACTCCTTATAGTTGCCATATAGTTTCCAACTTGGCTACATCATTCTGACTCAAACTCACATGCATCAACTATGGAAGTGTAAAAATATAACTGACCCATATGCAATCTCTTTCTTTTTCTTGAGTGCTTTTTGATTGGTTTGTAACCTCTAAATAATTCTTGCTAAGGGCTGATGCTACTAATGGCTATATGAATGCTTCTTTTACTATTGATTGATCTAAACAAATACCTCTCTTAAAATGCAATGGCTATATGATGTATGCAACACAATTAAATACTATATAAAGAAAAGAAATAAACAATCCAAATAAACAAACAATTAAAATAACAAAACGACCATATAATAAAACAAAATAACATAATATATATAGTATCTTAACCTTTGGTAATTTTTTAAAAGGTGGCAAGGCTTTACCCTAGGTAGGTTTCTTATGGCTCATGATATGCTAGGTTAGGATTTATTTATCTAAAAGTTCCTAAATCAATCTTACATCATTATCCATTACAGATTAATGAGGCATACCAATCCTCATCCATTATAGACTATAAACGAAAAAAGTTTAATCTGAGTATAAGTATTTCATTAGCAAATGTGGAGGTTATCATCTCATGAGAATGTAACTACTTCACTTCCTCCTAATAGGACAGAACTCGAGTTTAGAGCTCATGCATGTAAGTGAATATACAAAAGTGTGCAAAGTACTATGTTAATCAAAACAAAGTAAATAAATCACAAGAACAAAATTAAAACAAGATAAATAACAAACATGCAATTTATTTTGTTTATTAACTTATTTTTTGAGAAATTAAAATAAAAGGAATTAAATTAAATATTAGATAAAACCAATTAAATCCAAAAAATTTTAATAACATGTAATTAAAAATTTTTTGGCTTGACTCTCTTAAGGTCTCTAATGGAATCGTCAATCTGTCATAACGTATCGATATGGAGATTTAATAGCTAGACTTAAAAATTTAAAATCATGAAAAATATGAAGAGTCGCCATTAATCTTTTTTAAGGTGTGATTGGTCATCCCAAAAAATTATCTTTTTAATAAAATAATAAAATGAGTTTAAAGTTTATTAAAAAGACAATTTTAGTCAATGAAAACAGGATTGGATTCGGGAGTCGATTATGCATGAAAAAAGAATAGCACTCTCGTAACACCTATAAAATTGATACTAATTAATTATGCATTATTTATAACTTTGGCCAAAAATGTTTTCTTTTATGAAATTTAATTATAATTTCCTTCATTTTTAAAAAAATAAAATTAGTTAAAAAAAACTTTATTTATGAATATTATGAAAATTTTTAAATTAAAAAAATACCTTCAAATTCTCCAACATAAAGGTAGAATTCAAAGATAGGTTTTTTTATCTAAGATTTATTGTAATATTCCTTTAAAACTAATAAAATAATATTTTTTATAAATGATAATCATTAATGACATTCTAACATTTAAGTAGAGTACAAACAGTTATATTTTACAAAATGCTATTTTAATTTTATTTGTTTAAAACTAATTTTTAAGAATTTTTTATGTAGTAAAAAGCAAAAAAATAATATAATTAATATTAATCATTAATAATTAAAATATATATATGCATTATAAATGTGCACATTAATCTAAAAATAAAAGAGGACAAAATGTCTTTGCATTCTCGTTGGTGATCATGGATAAGACAAGATTGATTTAGATATACCTTCATCCATCACTATGTTGAATGCACCTCAAACACTGACCATATTCACGGCTTTAGCAATAGCTTAGAACTCTTGTCTTTTAAAAGTTGGATAAAGCAACATTCATGACTTCATGAATTTTTTCTTGATAATTTAACTTTGCCTTGTCATTCTTGAATTTAAGCTCTTCCAACTTGGCTTGGAATTCCCTTAGCTCAACCTTTTTCCTCTCTAACTCAACATTTTTCTCCTTTAACTTCAACCTAACTTTGCTAAACTTAGCCTCAAACTTAGCTTACTTTGACTTCACATTGTGATAGGAATGATCGAATTTGTTGAACATGTCTTTTTGAGATTGCTTCTAAGCTTCATACTCATTCATTTGAGTCTTAGCTCAGCCAGCGTGAGTTAAGATAGCATAGGCATAATGCCTAGCAAATCTGACATTATGGAGTCAAGGGATATTGAATTTTTCCTAGTCTACAACATAAAATAAAAGTAAGAACACCAATTTAAATAAAAGGAAAAGGAAAAACAAAAAACAGCAAAAAATGGGCTCACTTATTAGAGGGACCATATTTTGGGTAATCTTTTAAGAGAACCTAATGAAGTTAGGTACTCTATTTCTCATCGATTTGAGTAGTGAAGGTAACAATCTTTGTAGTGATCCCCTTGGTAGAGACCTCAATAGCAAGAGAAGGAAGAGATGAGCTAAGATCCCTAAACTTAGTAGAACGAGGTAGCTTAGCAGATTTGGGAGGCTAGATCTTGATAACTTTTTACTTTTAGGGAGATTGAGCTTGGATAGGATGCGTATGAAGAGCTTTGACTTGAGCAACTAATTTAGGGAGAGCTCGGCTAGATGAGCTCTTTTACTTTTCTTTGCTCCCATTTTTACCTTTCGATGGGTTTGGTGAAGTTAAACACATTAAAGGTAGAAGCTTTTTGCGTCCCTTTGCTATCCTAGGAGCTTGACCCAGCTTGATCTCCAACACCTCGTATACTTGAAAAGAAACATGAAAAAGCTATTAAGTATATATATAAATAAAAGATGCAAGAAAGATATAAGTGACTTTAAGGATTAGCTATTCCTAAATACCTCGATCTTAAACTAATGTGAGGTTTTCACTGAGGAGAGAAGATTCACATCTATCGAAAGTCCTTGAACTTTCAAATTTTAAAAAGTAAAAATGTCTGCCACAAAAAGAGAATTATTCCTTTCAGAATGGCTAATAAATCAACTTGAACTAGTTCGGACCTCTCATACCTTGTTTGGGGTAACCACGAAAAAAAAATAATTTCCAGGTCTTGATTGAGGTAGGAATTTGATCAAATAACTTCTTACTAGCTTGAGTTGTAGCATAATATCAACTCTTATTTTTAGGATGGGCTTTTACAGAGAAGAAAATTCTAAAAAAACTAAGTGTTAGAGGCTGACCTAAACCTTCAACTAAAATTATGAACATTACAATGCTATGCCACATTTGTGACAAGAAAAAAAAGGTCATAGTTTGAAGAAGTTCAGTACAGTCATAATGAAAAGGTGGAAGAGAAATCTCAGCTTGGCTATAATGGTATCCCTATATACCCATAGCTTATTCCTACGTTAATGTTAGGTTATTTTATCAAAAGGATGGAAAAATTCAATGACATAGTCTTCAAAGAGATCGAAAATGCTCCCTAGCTTGTCTACATGGCTAGGGGTACATAGATTAGAACAATTCTCTAAAAAAGCTCGGCCTTTCAAAGATCTCATGGTTTCTAAAAGGTTGTTATATAAGAAAATATTATTGATTCGAGGTGAATTAGTTTGAATCTCATCGTCAACTCAAGATATATCCTTGGTCGAGGAATGGTTAGAAGAATCTTAAGATTTAAACCCAGGTTCTTCATTGATAAGTAAAAAAGGTAGTTGGACGTTAATAAGAAAAATTAGTTGGCTAGGAATAGAACCTCGATCTAACATAGACACTTATTGAGTTTGTAAGCTTTAATAGAGAACTTTTTGTTTATTCTCGAACATAGGCCATAACCACTTATAGACTTTGAGCTCTTGACCTTTGGCATTAAAGAGACATGAATGGAAACTTTATACCTAAGCCTCAAGTGGAGGTGGCATTCATCATGGCAGATTGAGCCATATTAGCCGAGATCTTGGCTCTCAAATTTGATTCAACTCCTAGTGAACCATAAGAATCTGAATTGGAAAATGTGGTCAAGGAAGACATGCCTAGATGTGATGGAGATAAAAATACATGTAATCGACAAAAAATAACTAACCATGGGGTGACACCAAGGATACCTAAAAACACAAGAGAACCTAAAAAGATTAAAAAAGAACACCTAAAATCTTTCAAGAATCCCTAAAGCACTTTAAGAATACCTAAAACCCCTTACAAATAGCTAAACTGCTTAAGAAATTCTCAACAAGTAAGAGTTTTCTTAAGAAATTGAAGTAAACTAATTTTGACGGAAGAAAAAGGTATATATAGGTAAAATGGTGACTTGTCGACTTTCCAGCTTTAAAAAATCATTCATGATAGGCCAACTGGCTTGACATTCTCTCTCTTCAATAAATATATCTTGATATTTGTGATACCTTAGAAGTTTTGCACAAATTTTCATAAGTTATGACATTAAGCAGAATACTTGGAATGAATACCAAGAATGCTTGATAGCATCAATAAGATTTGAAAGGAATACCTTATTCAAGTTGGGATTAAAAAAACCTAACCTAGTAGCTTTTGAGCTGTACCATACATTAACACTCATTTCAGTTAGTGTGTTTAAGAATGTGTAGATCAATTTTAATGCTCAATGACCTAATCAGTTGACCTACTTATTCGACCTAAGTACATAAGGGTAAAAATGCACTTATTTTACCCAAATAAGTCCTAACCTACATGAAACCCAAATTATCTAATCTAAACTATTAAACTAGTTGATGATAGGATAGAATGATGTAGTCATATTGAAACCCAAAATCAAAATAGTCATTGTGAGTTAAGGAAAATATCTTAAGAATCTAAAAAGATTTTGGTCTTTTGACCTACCTAGGATATTTTCATCTCTTTGTTGAAATTGAAGTGGCTAGTTTGTTATTGGAGAAGAACTATACCTCTTATGTTGCTAATGTGGATTCTAACCTTGCTTTACATGCACTCAAATGGACATGCTGATATGACACTCCACTATTGGTCCACTTAGATCCATGTCAGCCTAGCCTATTCTAGGTTAAATCATGCAAGCCACATCACTTTAGGTATAAATACCTTGTATTTTTTCATAGGTAATCTTAAGCCACTCCTTCTCATTTTCCTTAATTCCTTCCTTCTCTTGCTCTCCGTTAACTTGAGCATTTAAACACAAATGTTGAAGTCACCTCTAACCTTTATTTCTAACCTTTACTTTCTCTATGCTAAGTGCCTCTCCTCGATCCGATTATTGTTCAAATAGAAACAAAGTCGATGTACTAGGCTTTGATTTCACTCATTCATCATGTTTTTGTTATGTTCGTATTACTAGTGAATTGGGAAGAAAACACAAAAAAGGAAATATCTCAAATTCCTCTTCCTTTGCATACGATGCAAATGCATCACCAGTAAAATAAAAAAAACATGGTTTTGCACTTTCCTATGATTCAACAACTTTTGTTTGTAACCATAAATAGTCCTTATTCAGTTTTCATGCTTATTACAAGTATTGGTTCAAAAAAAGTAATCTCCAACACTCAACCACTTCTTTGATTCGCCTTAACCATTTAGAAGGGGTGGGGGAATTTCACCAATCGAATCTTGCATCATAAAAAGTTATTACCCATTATCCTTTCCAAGTAGATATGACATATAAGTCCCCACTAAGTAGATATGGCAATTCATATACCCGACTCGTGTCTATTTCATGTTAAATTCGTATAAAACATAAAAATTATAATGTCACAATTCGTGTAAACACATTAAACTTATATAAATTTTTTAACTTTTATCAAACCCAAATGCATTTTAATGTCTTCTTTTATATCATTTTCACATCATGTTATCATGTCATATTTAAAATTACCATATTTACCTTCAAACCTATAAATGCCCTAATTTTTTTTTTGAAACATTGTTTGTGCATTTCTTTTCTTAACTTGCTTTGTAGGATATGAAATACAAAATTTAGGATAAAAAAGATTAGTCATAGCCAGGAAAAATGTTGGCTATCTTACTGGAGTGCTTTGTGACTATCTTGCGAAACTATTCCCTGTTTCCCTTCTAGCATAATACTAGGAAAACCATAAAGGGGCGTTTGGTTCATAAAATCTTAGATTCTAAGAGAAAATATGATCTCCAGGAAAGTGTGAATTCCTAATGAGGGGTGATTTTTCATGGCATGGGATTGTTAGATTCTTGTATTTAATTAAGGGAAAAGTAAATTACTTAATCATGTATTTTGACTATAATGTATTTCACTACATAACAAACACAACAATTTTTCAGTAAAAATAATCAACAAATAATGCATTTCAAATCATAGAAACACGGTATTCAAGTGTCGAATTATAAAAAAAAATTAGTCATCAATTACTTCGTTAAATTTATCCAAGAAAATATGGGAAATAAAGCACAGTTACTATGTTTCACAGTCTAAAAATACAATATCCTAATGGTTTATAAAAAAATTTTGATATCAATTATAGCATTTCTATTCCAAGAAATGAAGTATATACTATAATTATTGCATTTGAAATCATAGAATATATATGAACAATTACTACAGATAACTTTAAAGAAATGCAATAATATACCATAATTACTCAAATAATGTGTTTAACTTGAAAGAAACGTAATAAATGCAGCATTCTTTCATGCCAAGGCACTTTATCTTTGGTTTTCTTATCTTTTATTTATTTTCTCTATAATTGAAATTGTGTGGCTATGAATCATTTGGCTTTACTTTACTTGTCTTTTGGCTTGCATGGCTATGAATCATTAAGCCTATTTTGTCAATAACATTTTCCTTGCATTTGTCAATGTAGAACGAGTTCTCACAATTACTGCATTTCTATTCAAAGAAATGCAACAAATAATCATATTTACTGCATTTTAAAGTTTCAAAATGTAGTATTCAAGTGAGAAAATGTAACAAAAATTTACCAGTTGTCAAATATTGTGTTTCTGTTCAAAGAAACAAATTAAATAATTGCAATTATTGCATTTCAAAGCCTCAAAAGTAGTATTTGTGCTATTTGTTTTCAATATTAGGTTTGTAAATAAAAAATCAAACTTAAATTTCTTTACATACGTTAATTTTCAAAAGGATAAAATAAAAAGAAAACATTTTTATTCAAGTCAAAAGTGGGACAAATGTAACTTTCCTCCTAGTCTTAAAAAACCATAGGAAAATGTGAGTTTCTAATCCCGACACTTTTTTGTACTATTGGGAATCTAAGATTACCCTAGGAATCAAATATCTATGAACCAAATATGGGAATCACATGCGCACAAATATAGATTCCTTCGAACTAAATGCCCTCTAAGAACAATAAAAAAAGACTTAGTAAGAATTCACATCAATCAAAGTCAAAAGTGTAAGAAAGATGATGAATTTTTTTTATTGCCCAAAAATATGGTTTTGATACAACCAATTCTTCCTAGCAATACAATTAGTTTTGACCTTGATCACCAAAACTACTTATAAGTTTCTTTCTTTTTATGATTACATGGATGCCTTCCAAGTGAAGAAATAAAAGACTAGAATAGCTAAAATCATTGATATTCATTTCTTTATGAGATGTTAGAAAAGAAGAAAACAAAGATTAGATCAAGGCAATCTCAATCAGTATATTGTTAGAAATTACCTCAATAGTCCATGCGACCCATACCATCAAGCATTGCTAGAACATCCTTCTCATCCTTGGAAAGTTCAACTAAAACAACTTCAGTTGTTGTCATTAATGATGTAACACTACATCAAGAAAGCAACATACTTAGCTTATTGTTATTAATATTTTGAAAATAACTTAGCTTGTTAGTTTTAGAAATTAAAGGCAAGGTAGAGTAATAATGCATAATCGAGAAAGAGATTTGTGGCTTACCTTATAGCATTAACCAATGCAATTCTAATTACTTTCAATGGTTCAATGATACCAACCTTTACCATGTCTACACAATCACTTGGTTATCAAAAAAAAAAAAAAAATGGAGCATAAGCTACCTTACTTTCATCAGAATGGTAAATATATGCAATGAAAGAAACTTTTATGTCATTCATTGACCTTTGGCAACATCATATCCAAGATCAAGGTTATCCTACTCTAACAGTATATCATTGACAAACAACTCTCTACATTCTTACATTTGAAGCAATTGTGTACATAGGTGTCTACAATAAAGAATTTCATTTTTAAGGGAGAGTGAAACTTTACAAATAAAATTTCTAGCATTTTGAAACTTTACAGTGGAAGAGCTATCTAAACTTTTCAATAGTATATCTAGAAAATAATTTTAAAAAAAATTTTCAAAAGTTGATCCATCTAACATGTGTGGAAAAGATTTACAAACCTTTAGAGCATTATGTATAATTTGAACACCAATCTTCTGGTCAAAGTTGATTGTAGGTAGCTTGTCCAACTCTTTCGATGCATACAGAAAAGTGACACCACCACCTCAAAAAGATAAATCATTAAGTAATGTTTTCACTAATTCAAAGATTAATTGAACCCTCATGATAAACTATTAAGACTTAAAAGTTATTACCTGGCACAATACCATCTTCTACGCTTGCCTTTGTGGCATTTAATGCATCTGTAACTCTATTTTTCTTCTCACCAACTTTAACTTCACTAGCTTTTCCAATCCATTATGTCCTACAAATTCCAAGCTTCATTAAATCCATTCATGTAAGCAACAAATAGGAAATAAAGTAGCTATTGCAGTTTTTTAAGTAAATGTTAGATACCAGTAACTATAAGGACTATACCTTTAAGATAGCAACACCATTAAGAAGCTTTACCAATCTTTCTTGCAACTTTTCCTTATCATAATTAGAAGTGCTCAATTTAATTGCTAACCTAATCTGTTATTATGGACATACATTATAATATGAATTCTTAAGAAAATTATGTAGAGTTCAAGAATCAAAAGAGGGCTAAATAATTGTTCATAGAAAGCAACAAAACCTATTCACATCTTCCTTCAATGTCTTTCTTGTCACCATCCCCATTAAGAATAACAGTGTCATTCTTTGAGATAATAACCTACAACAGCTGAAACAAAAAAAATCATATATCAAAACTAATGTCTATACATATAAAAGGAATTAAATTTGTTTTACCAAACTTAATAACTTCCTCATTATAGGAAATGATAGAAAATCACATCAGGCAGAGAATTTCATGTCTAAAAAATAGATATCATACCTTTTTACAAGAGCTAAGCTTGTTTAGATCCACCATTTCAAGGTTCATGCCAAGTTCTTTAGTTATAACCTATGGTAGAAAAGTAACATATATCATTCATTAAGAGGTCATGCAAACTCATGCCAATGGTGCTATATGCTATGAACAAGACAATCTCATACAGCAGAAAAGTGCCTTATCTCTCCTCTTGTGAAGATAGCAAGATCATGTAGACTAGCCTTACTATTTTCTCAAAAACCAAGGGCTTTGATGGCACAAACCTGCCTCATAAACAATCATTTAAATACTAGCAAGCATTCCTAAAATTGATGAGGAAAATTACATTGATAAAAGGAAAAATTTTCATATTAGATAGTGAACACCAAACCTTGATTCCAGCATGAAGCTTGTTAAAAATGAATGTTGCAAGTGCTTCGCTGTCTACATCTTTAGCCATAATTGTTAGCTTTTTAGGTGAGATGATGATCTAAGAAGGGGTAAATTGGATTTCTCTAAAATTTTCCCAAACAAATGATTTCAATATAATTGAATGGAAAATAAAATAATAAGCACTTTTGATAAAAATATAATACAAACAATAATAATTAATGAACCTAAAATTAAATATAAACAATAATAAATTGTAAGGAGATAGGAATAGAGAAATAAAACATAATGATTTATAGAGGTTCGATCTTTCTTTATAAGGCACCTACGTCCTCTCTTCTTAGTTGTCCATACTAGGGCTTCTATCCACTATTCTTAAATTGAAAATATAACCTATCTTTTTCTTTCTAAGGCTTAAAATAGAAACCTCTACTCTTTATAGTATTGTACCCAATCTCACTACAAAGCTCTCAAGAGGATACCTCACCTCTTGTTCTCTTCAACCATTGCATATCAAAGGTAATTTTGCAAACAATTGAACAACCTCTCTAAGGCTAAGTGTTTGCTAACTTTAAGTACAAGAAAATGATGAATGAACAACAAATATGATTTTGGATACAATAAATACAAAGATATAGACTTTAAAGCTCTAAAACTCTTGAGAGAATGAATATATGACTTGTTTGATCTTGCTCTCTTGATTCATCAACCTTCTTGGTGTGTTGGAGTGGCCAATATATAGAGAAATTGAAGAACTAGCTGTTGGGGAAGGTTTGGAAGAAGAAATGCCTATTAAAAGCATGAAAAACTAGCCGTTGGAAAGTTTCTACCCAAACCTGATTGATCCTTTTCCTTCCACAAAGGGATCGATTGGTTCAAGTTTTGTGCCCTTTTCCCCTTGAAAAACATGACCCAATCAATCAGGTAAGCGACTCGATCGATTGGTTAACCAAGGAGATCAATTGGTTCAACCATGGGATCGATCTGGTCAAGCTGCTCTAATGTATCTTATTTTACACTCTACTCACTAATTTGATCATATTTTGAGTTATACAAATCCAAATCAAAAATCATTTGAAGATTTAGAAACTAGACTTAAAACCAATATTATCAAAATTGTATTAAGTCCAAAATGAATAAGTTTACTTTAAAAACAACAATTGGACTTTCATTTAAGCTAAAAAAAATAATATTTAAAGATAGATTTGATCTGAGAAATATGAAAACAAAGAAAGGTTTGTTTATACTTTGAAAAACATATTATTTATTTAGTACCAAAATATAAAACTTAAGAACATGTACTAAATAAATCTTTTTCAAAATCTTGATCAAGCTTAATTAACTTAATGTTTTATTATTTCAAAATAAAGATCAATTCAATGATAACAATCTCCTCTTTTTTGATATGACAAAACTTAAAGATAAATTTGCTTGATTAAAATTTTTCTTTGAAACATTGAAGATTTTGAAAAACATTTTGAAAAACTCCCCCTTAAACAATGCAAGGCAAAACTCTCCCTCAATTAATGCATCCTAATCCAACACAACTCAACAAACATATACTAGTCAAATATATGAAATAAACACAATCAAACATATGTAAGTCAAGCAAAAGCAAATTTGTCCAAATGATATTTTTCCCCATTTTTGTCATAGCAAAAACTCATGAGCAAATTAATAAGCAAATAAACACAAAAAGCCATCATTAACAAATATATTCATGAAACATTTCTCCTCCTTTTTGTTTATGCACTTTATACCAAATGTTTAAGCTCTTATATCATTTGTTATAAGCATACAAGAAGAAATATCTCTAAACTCTATCCCCCTTTTTGTCATTTCAAAAAAAAAGAGAGATCAATTCAATGCACGAGACAAAGTGCTTGATATCAATAATATCAAGAGTATTTTTAATGCATGTAATCAAGTGTAATATGCACAATGAAATTTACATACATGTATTCAAGCACAAAAGTATATGTGTATCTAATTAAAATGTTATAGCACAAAATCATTCATTCAACCTAATCACATGAAATTTATGAGCAAAAGGATAATAAAGATATGCAACCTATTCATAAATCATGTTATCATAAGATGTGCTTAGAAACTAAAACATCAATAGCAATTAAGCATAAATTCAAGCACATACATACAAGCTTATATCAATTGTTATAGATACTAATTGTTAAAGATATGTTATGATAAAGTATACTAATTGTTATCACAAAACAAATCAAACAAAATTGTATTCTAAGATTTTTTGTCATTTTCAAAATAAGGATTAATCAATATAAGCCATACACAATTTTGCATGAGAGGTACAAGCTATATCAAAGATAGACACATAAATAAGCATCTATGAAAGATAAAAAAATCTTTAGCAATTTTGATATCAATTGTTACTAATTGTTAGCAATTTTATTCAACCACTTTCATAGAACAAACATACTTCAAGCATATGAAAGATTCATTCAATACATGTATAAATGATAATAGTAATCTTTCGTAAACTATCCTATCCAAACAAGAACCAAAAGTTCATATGTATATAATAAATCAGAAGTACTAATAAGTAATGAGGTTCAATCATCATGTCCTAACAAAGATTATATAAACATGATTTTTCAAACATGATGAGCACATATGCTATAGCAAAGAAATAATAAAAACATAATTATTCTATTATAATCCAAATTATTTCAATGCATAGCAATGTACTTAATCTAAGCATATGCAAGTAATCAAACATATATTTATTTGAAACAAAATCATTTAAGTATATGCAAGAACATTTCAAAACATGTATAGCAATATACCAAAAAAAATGCAAATCTTTAGACATAATCTGGTACAGGCATCTCAATTGACTCAATCAATGAATATGTTCAAAGAAATCAATCTATTTAACTATATCCATGTCCAAAGATTCAAACGAATATTCATGCAATAAAAACTAGTAATCAAAGCAATCAAGAATTAAGCATGAATATTAATCAATCCAAGGATTTAACAAAGTTAAGACAAATTTTATTAAGTAGCTTGGTGATTAATTTGTGAAAAGTGTTCACTAATTCAAATATAATATTTTTTGCATATATCAAAGCAAACATTTATCAAATCATGCATTAAACATTATAAATCATAAGCACATAGCATAGATTCAATACAATTACTTATATCCTTATCAAGTTATGTTGTTGTGCTCATTGTAGTTGAGTGAGGTTTTAAATCCTCCATTCCATATCATTTGAGCTAGTCTTTGATGTACTTGGGCTTGAATGATGAAGATTACTTGCTTTGCTTATTCCACTTAGAATCTAAAAAATGTAAGTTCATTCATGTTTATTTCAAAGTCTCCTAGCATAGACTTAGAAAAATTTCTTGACAAATGATTTTAATTAAAAACATTAAGAAAATCAATTGATATAAATTATACCAATTGTGAGAAAATAATTCCATATTCTAAGTCATTATAGGCAAAACAAAATTTATTCACTAAGCACAAGTTGCCAATTACAAGGGAGATATATACTTAAGCTAGAGGCCATATATCAATTTAAACATCAAATAGCATAAGAACGGTATTAAAGCAAAAGTTCTCATGTAATGGGCAAAAATCAAAGCTTTTAGAACATTCATGAACACAAAATAGACATATTCAATATTAATATCTATTCAATAAATCACCAAGGAATATATCAAAATAAAATTTAGGCCATATGAAAACTAAAAACTTAAGGAAGTGATATTTGTCATAAAAAACATATTCAAGAAAATTTTAACACAAAAGCATAAATATGTCTACACAAATTATAGGCCATAATCAATAATGACTTAAGCTAAAAATAAGCATCATAAGAAATTCATTTACTTAAGTCATGTTGCAAGTATGTCACGTAAAGATAAATAATATTTATCACATAAGTATACACTTAAAAAGAACAATAGATGAACTAACAACATATTTCATTTACAAACAAGTAGTTCATCATATTCAAAATCACAAATCAAGAGATATATCAATTGAACACCAAGATCCAAAATATTTCACAAAATTAATAAAATATTTAAGTAAAAAAAAAGCATATTTCATAAATATCTTCCACAATCAAGAGATAAATAATTCAATCATTTTAAATCACAGGCATTAAAGTCAAATTGAATCAATCATCATATGAGCATATATCTTGACCAAAAATATAGATGAACAAAGAATCAATATATATCTTTTAAGCACATAAAATTATCAATTCATTAACACAAGAGAAGAAATAAGTCTTGAATTAATAAGGATAAAGAATTAAATCATATTTCAAGATTATTTCATAAAAAGTCAAGAGATGAACAATCAAACATCAATATATATGATTTAAGCACAAGATGATCATCAATCTCTAAAATCACAAATCAAAAGTTAAAACAATTGAGAATAAAATAATCAAGTTTAAATAATATTTCACAAGATCCAAGCATTATAAACAAGTTAAGTAATTTCAAACAATATGGTCATACAGGTATATTCAACAATCACAAATCAATATGCATAAAAATCACAAAATCATTTCCATCATGCTAAAATCACTCAAACAAATATATTTATGCAAAATACCATAAGAAAAATTATTCAAAACTTAATATTTTCAAGATTTTTATTTTTGATATTTTGAAACTCATTTTTACTTGAAAAGGACCTTAATAAATCTCATAACTAGTCAAGCTCATTTTTAACTGACTTAAACCATTCCAACAAATTTTAAATGACAAAACAAAGTTGTTCAAGTGATCATTTGGCATTAAAAATAAGAAAATTAGAAAGTCAGCTCTTAATCCCATATTTCCTTGAAAAAGGCTATTAAGATGGGCAAATATGTTTAAACATATTTAAGCTCTTCAAACCATTTAGAAAATTTTATATCACAATTTGAAATTGTCTAAATGGTTTTTATGCCCATGTATGTTCAAAAATAAGATTTGATCTTTTAAGTTCAACAATCCTTTGAAACTTGCATATAACACTATGAAAAATTAAAATCAATACAAGTTATCAAGTTTTTTTTGTTTGAGCAAGTTTAAATTATTAAATTCAAGATATTCAAATTTATTTTACAATTAAAAACTTGTTAAAACAAAATTTCATATTTTAAGGATTGACTCTAGCAAAAATCATTTGCAAAGCAAAACATAAAGTCTCAAAATCATTAAGCTTTAAGTGCTCCCCTTAAGTTTGTGCATAAATATAAAAACAATTTAGCACATAAATAATTACTCCAAGCATCAATAAAAAATTCATCAACAAAATTATTTTTAAGTAATTTAACACCACAACAATTTCAACAAGCATCTCAAACATATTTAAGAGCAAAATAAATGCATATTTAATTCAAGCTCACATTTTCTTAAGATTATGCAACCTATGTCTTGTAATCACTGTCAATCAAATTTTGCATAATCAATTAAGCATTCAAATTTCATTAAGAATAGGTAACCAAATTCAAATTCTTTTCAAATAAAAGTTTAAAGGTTACTCATCTCCATTGTGTGTCTAGAGTATTAAATGTTCAACTCACATTATAACTCCTTGCTCTAGCACATCTACAAGAGACAATCTCATTTGATTTTTTGTACCAAAATTGCTTTAGGTTCTTAAGAGTTAGTGATCAAGTCTCTTGTTCTTTTAGGAACCCATACTTGCCTAATTCTAAATAAAACTTTTCTTTTAATAGGACAAATATGTATAGTATGATCATAAAAATTACAAAAATTGCATTTAATCATTTTAGCACTTAAACTCTTATCTAAAAACTTTTTTTTTTCATTCATCAAAACATCCAATTTCTTTTACAAATCAAAATTTTCTTTTTTTAAAATTTCATACCTATTTTGAGAGGTTTCAAAATTTATTTTAAATTTTTCATTTTCTTTTTCCAAAACATTTTTTGCATTCATTAAAAACCCATTCTCTAATTTCAGTTTTGAAATCATTTTCTTATATTTCTTCTTCATTGATTCACATTCAACATATAGCTCATTATAAGCATCTTGCAATTCATCAAAAGCATATGAATTTGAATCAATAGAATTAGAAGTTACCTCTGGATCTTCAAGAGCCATGAGACATGATACATTTCGGTTGGATTGTTATCTTTCATGTATTTCATCCAACTTCTCTCATATCTCATTTGAAGTTAGACATTTTGACACCAAGTTGAATTTGTGGGAGTCAAGAACATCTTTATCCTCCTTCTTCATTCATAAAATTTAAATTTATTAATCATAGAAGCTTTAAGGACTTTCTCACCATCTTGGAGCCAAAATTGAGCTATAGGATCTTTACTTAAGGTAGTTAAACCTATAAAAAGAGACCAAAGCTTTGATACCAGTTGTTAGCTTTTTAGGTGAGATGGTGATCCAAGAAGGGGTGAATTAGATTTCTTCAAATTTTTTCCAAACAAATGATTTCAATATAATTGAATGAAAATTAAAACAATAAGCACTCTTGATGAAAATATAATGCAAACAATAACAATTAATGAACCTAAAATCAAATATAAACAACAATAAATTGTAAAGAGTTAGGATAGAGAAATCAAACACAATGATTTATAAAGGTTCGACCCTTCTCCACAAGGCACCTATGTTCTCTCTTTTTTGTTGTCCACACCAAGACTTCAATCCACTATTCTTGAATTGAAAATACAACCTATATTTTTCTTTCTCAGGCTTAAAATAGAAACCTTTACCCTTTGTAGTATTTTACCCAATCTCACTATAAAGCTCTCAAGAGAATACTTCACCTCTTGTTCTTTTCCACCCTTGTATATCAAAGTTAATTTTGCAAACAATTGAACAACCTCTCTAAGGCTAAGTGTTTGCTAAGTTTAAGTACAAGAAAATGATAAATGAACAACAAATATGATTTTGGATATAATAAATACAAAGCTAACTTTAAAGCTCTAAAACTTTTGAGAGAATGAATATATGATTTGTTTGATCTTACTCTCTTGATTCATCAACCTTCTTGGTATGTTGGAGTGACCAATATATAGAGAAATTGAAGAACTAGCTGTTGGGGAAGGTTTGGAAGAAGAACTGCTCGTTGGAAGCATGAAAAACTAGCCGTTGAAAAGTTTTTGCCTAGACCCGATCGATCCTTTCCATGAGGGGATCGATTGGTTCAAGTTTTGTGCCATTTTTCACTTGAAAAACATGACCCCAATCGATTAGGTAAGGTCCTCGATCTATTGGTTCAGCTAAGGGATCGATCTGGTTGAGTTGCTCTATTGTATCCTATTTTGCACTCTACTCACTAATTTGATCATATCTTGAGTTATACAAATCCAAATCACAAATCATTTGAAGATTTAGAAACTAGACTAAAAGGGCTTTCTATACATACAAAATTCATCACTAATTCATTGTATAAGAATTTTAGTGAATTTTTAAATCTACCCCTTGTGCAGTTTTTAGACAACTGCAGAGTGTCTAGTAAAAATTCAAAATCTTTTATTAGAAAACTTGGATTTTGATTTTGTTTGATCCATTATAAAGTATACTCAAATAGCTTTCCAACCATATAAAATTCAAATCTTAAAACTTTGTGAATTAATACAGAAAAATAAAAAAAGTTCAATGTTGGAAAACTTTATTCTTGTAAAACAACTTTCTAAAGGTAATCTATTTCTCAAAACTACAATTATCAAAATTATATTAAGTACAAAATGAATAAGTTCACTTTAAAAAAAACAATTGGACTTTCATTTAAGCTCAAATAAATAATCTTTAAAGATAGATTTGGTTTGAGAATTATGAAAGCAAAGAAAGGTTTATTTATACTTTGAAAAACATATTATTTATTTAGTACCAAAATATAAAACTTAAGAACATGTACTAAATAAATCTTTTTCAAAATCTTGATCAAGTTTACTTAGCTTAATATTTTGTTATTTCAAAATAAGGATCAATTCAAGGCTAACAAAAATTAACAAGGGCCTTTGTCTATAAACAAATATAGCATAAAACTTATTAATTTTAGAAATCAAATGTGGAATGAGAAGTTTAAGAGAGTTTTAGTGAGAAAAACAATAAATTTTGATGAATGATGATTAACCTAAATGTGGTTAGGTAGAATGGTCTGAAAGCATGCATTGACCAAAATTTACTTACCTTTAAAGCTAACTTAAATACTTTCACCACTACATTTAAGCTAGATATTCTCCTCTCATGGATTAAGATAAGATGATCATCTAATTCCTCAAAAAAAAAATTGAATCAACTTCATGGCATGGTTAAGACTCAATCAATATGCCAGGAGCTCAGTTAAAAAAAAAAAAGAGTTATTCAACACATTTTTGGTTTTTTGTATTGGTGATGAAGTATGATGATATGTAGCCCCTTTCAAGCTTCATTCCCTCAATAACTACAAACTTATTAAATAATGTTTTTCCATCCTCCAAAAGTTAAACCCATGGTAAAGATGTCATATCATGTGTAAAAAAATGCAAGAGATTATATATATATATATATGACACGAATAAGCAATCAAAATTTAAAATTGGAAAAAAAAAGAATAAAAACAAGCAAAAATACCATGAAGGCATCAAAACTTACTTGAGTCATAATCACCCATTCTTTACCAACCTTCTCCATTGCTTTTACATTACCTCACCAATTTCCTTCTCTTTTTAGTCAAAATTGTTCCAACCTATTATGAAATATTTAAGTTCAAATCTTAATAAATTAAAGTTCACTACCATTTTCATTTTGATTGTAAAGAACTGCATCACCTTAACAACAATAAGCTTTTGAAAGAAAAACTTTGAATAACTAAATTGACTTGAGCTATCTCTTCAGATATGTTAATCATCTATGCCCATATTTTCAAGTTTGTTATAATAACATTAACTAACATCATTATGCCATACCTTAGGTCCATTGCAGTCATTCCTGCAACAACAAACTTGCATTATTCTGTAAATATTGCTTGTGTAAGCACTATTGCACATGTAGTACCTGCAAACATGTCAAAGAATTCTCATGACTCAGCTCTCTACATATAGACAACATGTATGCAGTTTGGAAACATGAATGCCTAGGCTAACTAAGTTAGTACATGCAAATAGGATGTATCAACAACAGAGTTAAAGACTAATAACTGCAAGAAAATATCTAAAACATAGTTTAAGACTTCAAACAAACCAATTAGGTTGACGAAAGTACATGTTCCTTACCATCACTAGCTACATCATTGGTGGCATTTGCAACTTGTTTCACAAACTAGCACCCACATTATTGACTTATCGTTGAATTCAATGCTCTTTGTGATAGTTACACATCTTTAGTCACTTTTAGAGCACCATAACTTTGTTCAGTAACCACATTCTGTCCCTTTGAACAAAAGAAAAAACATGGCATTATGTATAAAAAGGCCCTTAAACCAAAATTAAATAACCATTCAAACCCTTATCATTTTATTGCAAAAAATTAAGCCCTCAAACCTCTATTTTCTTCAATAAAGCCTTTTATTACATGAAAATTGGTTAACTTCCAACAATCATTTTCATCCAATCAAGAGTTCAGTTCGGTGAAAGTATATGTTTAAGGATTCAATTTGGTGAAAATAAATATTTAAAAGCTCAATTGGTGAAAATAAATATTTGAGGGCTCAATTGATTGTAATAAAACAAAAGGGGCTTGGATAATTATTTAATTTTTGTTTGGGGGCTTTTTTATACTTAAGCCAAAAAAATTAAGAAATGGTTCATCACATAAAAATACATAACACCATTTCTTATTTTAATCAATATTCCTACTACCTATGAATTTTAAGTACTACTTTTTATCCAATCAAAAAGAAAAGGCATAAATTGTTGCCATCAACGATTAACCTTGAAAACCTAAAGAAAATACTCATTGAATGAAAATGGGGTATATTAGGTTTACCTTAGGACCCATTGTAACTTTAACAGCATTAGCAAGCTACTTAACACCTTTAAGCATCAAAGTCTGATCTTTTACCCCAAAATTTATATCTGTTGCTACATAGTTCCTATTCCAACTCAACCTACAACCATCTAACACACACCAAAAAACTAAAAATCAACAAATAAAAATCAAATCAACATTATCCAAAAAAAAAAGAGAAATGAGTAAATACAACTAAGTAACAACATGATGTGTAGCATTCCTAGCAATCCTGAAACCAAAGAATAATACACACACACACACACACATATATGTGTGTGAGAGAGATAAAGAATTATTTCATTTTAAAGGAACAAAAAAAAAAACTACAAAAAATTAATAATGAATAAATGTTTTCAAAGTAGTACCTAGCTTTAGAAGCAAAGCTTAAAGCGAAATGATACCTGGTTTGTTTGGGAAGAAAGAAAGAAAAAATGAAAGCTCAAGAAAAAGAGAGAGAAAGAGAAAGAAAGGAAATGAGAGAGTTTTGGAAGACAAAAGGTAATGAGAAGATTTGGGGGTTGTGTGTTTAAAGAAAAAAAAACCCAAAAATAGAAGCGAAAGAAAAAGGGCCTAGAAGAAGTAGCGCACCCACCAGTTTCTAGTTATTCAACTTATTCTTTCTTTTTTTTTTTTTTTTTGTTTAGGGGTTTGGGTGTTAACATTTCCATCTTTGTTTTCATTTTTTCTTTTAACTTTTCAACTTAATGGATTAAGAGCACATTTGGTTCGAAGGAATTCACAAATTTTCTCTTGGAATTTTGATGGTGGGTATTTGTTTTTCACATTTGGTTTAGGGTAATCTGATTAAAAGAAAAATATCAAATTTTTTATAGTACCCAAAATCTCGAAATCAAAAACCCACATTTTCCTATGATATTTTAAGATTCTAGGAGTGAAAGTTGTCTTATTTCCAAATTTGGCCTAAATAAAAAGTTATGACATAGTCATTACCTTTTTAAAAAACATATCAATTTAATTTTTTTTCTAACACCTTCTTAAATGACCCTTTTTATAGAAATGCCGTAAATGACCTTTTTAATAAGGAGTTCTAAAAAAATTAAAAAGATTATTTAAGGCACTACTATAAAAAAAAAAGATCATTTAAGGTGTTTTTGTACAAAAACGCCTTACATGACCCATTTACGAATGTGTTATAAAAATATTAAAATGATTATTTAAGGTATTTTTGTACAAAAACATCTTAAATAATCTTTTTATAAAAAAAAAATAAAGAGACCAATTAAGGCGTGCAAAGTGCCCAACAGTTTAATTGATCTTTTTTTCTAATAATTTTCCTTATCAATTAAGGTGTTAATGTTTTGAAACATCTCAATTGATGATATTTGATAAATAAAAACAACAATCAATTAAAATATTTATTTTCTTTTGCAACTAAAGGTATCATTTGTTGTTTGGGTATTTATTATTAATAAAACAAAATGAAAAGTTACCATCATATATATCAAAGAGATTATGGTAATTATACAAAAATTAATATATGTAGATTCTCCCGAACCAAACGAATCAATTCGAATACAGGATACCCTAAAAATGTAAGAAAACTATGAATATTGTACTTTCTTAGATATCACACTTTTTTCTAGAATCTAAAATTACGTGAACTAAACACCCTTTAAAGGGATTTTGTTCACTTAGCGAACTCTTTGTTTGATCTGACCCTTGTTTTTTTCTCGAATTTAGATTGGACTCAACCTGTTTTTTTTTTTTTTAATCTAAAATGGATTTAAATTTAATTAATGTTGTGTTTGGTAAAGAGAATAAAAATGAGAGAATAACCATTTTTCAATCTCATAATTTAATTCATAACAACTTGTTTTATCCGGTAATTTAACTATTTGATTAAGAGTTTATTTGGATGGACAGTGAGATTAGCTTCAGTAAGATTAAAAATAATAATAATGAAAAAAATTAATTATGGTACTGATGAGATTAAAATATGTTACAAGAGATATGCTAAAATGCAAATGCAATGATAATTGTGAGATGAATTATAGTAAGAAAAGAAAAGGATAATTAACAGTATTAGATCAAAGTTTGTATATAATGAAAATTTGAAATTATTTGACATTTATGAAGTTAATAAATAATTAAAAATTACTAAAATTATTTTTTTGTCAAATATATATTAAAAAAAATTGATAATAATTAGGATTTGAAATACTAAAAATTATAAAAATATTTTAAAATATTTAATGTTTAAAGAAATAATATTTATAACAATTATAAATTTTTTTTACCAAAGTAATATTAAATATGTAAAATATAAAAGATAAAATAATTTTAATATAAAAATAAAATAAAATATAAGAAATAATAAGAAATAAAAATATATAGTGGGTATTTTGATAAAAAAAAATCCAATGTAGTGATTCATTGACCTTTAACTTCCAATTGAAAAATGTTGGTTCAGTGCAGTTGAGGAAACCAATCACTGAATATCCAAACAAAACAAAATGGGGCAATTACACAAAAAAAAAAAAATCTTAGATCTAACCATTTGAAACACGATAAGAAAATAATATGAAAAGGAGACACGAATGTAATATGATTTAAAATTTTAGTAAAAATATATATAAGTTTAACAAAACAAAAAAATTATATTTCGTATTTATGTGTCAACATGAATTAAGAAACGTAAATTTTGTGTAAAATACAATATAAATACATAAATTATCAATATTTTACATTGTATAAATACATAAATTATCCAACTACACTAATGCTACAGGTAAATTCAAATGGCACAAAATTTTTGTTGTCTTTTTTTGTCAAATGAAATGTAAAGATTTGAGGAAATTTCTTGTAGAATTTAATCCATTTGACCTTTCAATTCTCAAGAGGAATAATCAGGTAATGGAAGGGGTTAAAGGTGATTAAAAATTTTAAAAAGTTTTTTTTAAATTAATTACATATCCAAATTTAAATTTTTGATTTAGCACTTAAAAGTTTATCGATCTATCTTTAAATATTCAAACTTTGCTTTTTTTCATTAATTTGCACATTGAATTAACATCATTATATTTATTTTTGAAATTTTTGATCTATCTTTTAATTTTTCAATTCCTATATGATTAACTCATTTAAAGAGGTTATTACACTTTTAATTGTCCAATAATTTTTAAGAACATATCCAAGATGCATGTCATATTGATTAATATTGAGTTGGCATTATCATTAATTAAATGAATGACAATTCATGAATTCTTTTAAAAGTTACAAATACCAAATTGAGAATTTAACTACAATTTACTAAGATAAAAAAGAATAATTAATCTTTTTTTCGATTGAAGAAATGAAGAGATTTGTATAAACTTAATTTGATAGGCAAAGGCATGTAAATAAGTTGAAATTCTATTGCAATCCACAACAACTAAAGATCAACTCTGGAAAGTTTGGACAATAATTTTAGATTGAAGCCAGTGAAGACTTTCTTGTATTACACAGACAAAGGTCAAGCCTAACAAAGCCTTGAAACCTACAATTTGCTACACTTCTCCCATTCTAATTCACAATTAGACAGTATTTCTAACCTAATATTGCAACTCAAAAGCACAAGAAGGCCAAAGTCACATCTAGGCAAATGCAAAGTTATTTAATTAAATAAACAATGCATTGAAAACCCTGCTAGTTCACAAGTTGAAACTGCTGGCCATTGATTGCTTCAAAAAAGTTCCTTTTTCTGGCCTGTGCAATTCTGTTGGTATAATTGGTCACCTGACGCAACTGGGCATCATTGAGATCCTGCCAGCATGACAGGAATGCCTTCCCAAGCATGATGTGAATGTCGACAAGGCAGAAAACAACAGTCACTACCAGCATGGCCAAACAGATAGTTGGAATTAGAGAGCATGATTGATCAATTAATACCCGTCAAGGAGAAACTAAAAAAGAAAAAAGAAAAAAAAAAGCATTGATCATGTATTAATTTTGCTACCAATGTTTGTTGGTTCAAGTGATAAGGAGCTCAATTCTCTGTAAATAAAGTTTTGATTTCGAGTTTTATGAATGAAGAAAATAAAAATTAAAATAATTTATTTTTTTATAAGATTCGACTCGATTTAACTTCGAAATAGTTGAGATTCAAAATGGTTACCAAATACGGAGGTCCCAGAGCCAAAAAAAAGTATTGATTATACTGATTATTCACTAAAATGAAATTGGTAATTAGGCACTTGGATGAATAGTCAAATGCAGCCTTTCTGCATTCTTATATTATTTGGAACTAAAATTTTTTTTTAGCATTTGGATCCCTAACACTTAATTGACTTGATATCATTTTAGGATGTAACCTAGCATATTCACCACGAACGAAATGTAAAACACAATAATGCTTAATGTGCAACTCTGACAGATCAATTCTAAATGTCAGTGTACACAAATAGATTGCAACAAGATGGACTTGAAGAAACTTATGCTGTAACCTAATTGATGATTGGTGGCTATACCACTCCATTTGTACGAGTGTATTATGTGATGAATGACGATGAAATATTATAATGGGAACAAACTACATCGGATTTAATAACAATTATTGGCCGTAGGTGGATTCACCTATCTTGAATATAAGGTTACAACTGGATGATATTGCTTATTTATTTTGAATTTTCATTTTATGTCATTCTTATTTGGATGAACTACTTATAGTCTGCAACTGTTGAATCCTCCCTCCCACCGTGCAAATAGCCTGACATTTTGGATCTTTAGTTTCAGCGAACCACCTTTTTACGTTGTAGGATTTTTGGTCACCATCATTAAAGTACACCACCTCAAGACATCATAAGGTCAAATTGATGCAAACAATAAGTGTTTTCTCATGTTCAGTGATTAACAGGGCTGCAATGATCTGCAACAAGATAATGTCAAAGAAATTCAACACTAATGGAAAAAATCTCATGAAAGTTAAGTAAATATCTGAAGGGACCATATTCTGATAAAATAATAGATTAGCATTTATCTGCTTCGATTGCAACCTGAACACAGAATCTGCATGCTATTAGCTTCAGGGGAAGGGTTAACATTAGGAGTTAGTCGGGTTAAACAACTGATGAAAACAATGGCACCTTGGAAACTACATCCTTTGCAATATGAAGTAACTTTTCTAGTACAATTTCAATAGAATCTTCCATCGCATCTCTCCGGATTTACAAAACATAGATTAGAAACACACACACCAAAAAAAAAAAAAAGGTGAAAATAAAATTTTGGAGAGAATAAAACAATTCAGCACATCACTTGTTGGATAGAATGTTAATTTTAGTCCCACATACCTGTTTGTTCTTCACCATTCCAGCTACTAATTGTAAGCTGAATTCCCTGGTTGAAGAATCAGCATCATCCAACACCTCAACAATAATTTTCAGAATCTCATGATTGAAATGCTGCAAATAAATAATCATCCACCAGCATCAACGTATTGCTGCTAAAACTCTATAAGAGTCCCTTCAAAGTGTTACTAATTAAGATTCCAGCCATCAAACAAAAAAAATTTTTCTCCCGCATGCGTGCCATTACAACTATATTAACTCTTAGCGTATATGTTCATGTCAGGCATGTTTGAAGATTTGAAAAGTAATTCTTGCTTAATGTGTTGGAAAATCAAATTCCTCACAAAAATAGATGGCAAGTAACACACTGTATATGCTTTTTATGCCTATGCATTTGTATATCTGTTGGACAAGCACAACTCTGACTTTGAGAAAGAATAGGGCATTGGAATACCTATTCAGTCCTCCAACCAAACATAACGCAAAGGAGAGGGGTCTGGTCAGATTACCAGAGCGACCATTGGTGAGCGTCACTCTGGACTTCATAGTCAGTCTATCGAAGGTGGAGGGGTTTAGGAGCATCATAGTAATGGTGGACAGGTTTTTCAAGTATGGGATTTTCATTCCAACAACCAAGGAGTGCCCAGCTAGGGAGACAGCCCGTTTGTTCCTGAAGAACGTGATGAAGCATTGGGAAGTACCGAGGACCATTGTTAGTGATCGGGACGTGTGATTCACAGGGTGGTTCTGAACTGAGTTGTTCAAACTGTTGGAGTCAAACTTAAACTTTTCCACCAGCATGCATCCGCAGACTAACAGGCAGCCTGAGGGAGTGAATTGATTGTTGAAGGTCTACCTCAAGCACTCTGTGAGTGCCATGCAACGAGACTGGCCCATGTTGCTAGATGTCGCCCAGTTCTCATACAACTTACAGAGGAGTGAAGCAACGAATTAGAGTCCTTTCAAGATTATGATAGGTCAGCAACCGCTAATACCCAGTTCGATTGCTACAGGTTATACAAGGCCTAATCTAGTAGCATATAAGTTTGCCAAAACTTGGCAGAAGCAAGCCAACTTGGCTAGAGTCTGTCTACACAAAGTCGTGAAGAGGTCAAAGAAGTGGGCAGACCAAAACATAAGGGACGTGCAGTTCCAAGTAAAGGACTTGGTCATGGTGAAGCTGCACCCCATCATGTGCCACAAGGGGCTACGTAAGGGCTTAGTCAAGAGGTACGAGGGACCTTTCAGAGTTCTAAAGAGGATAGGCAAGATTGCCTACAAGCTAGATATATCTCCCAAGCCAAGGGTACACCTGATGTTCCATGTTAGCATGCTCAAGCCATTTCATATGGACGAAGGGGATCCAGGACTGGCAGAGTTGAAGCGTGTACTATTGGGAGCCATGGCCTCATATGAAAAGGGAGGTCCATAGCATCATTGCTGATCGGGAGGTGAAACAGAAGAACCATCAACCAAGACAGGAGTGCTTGGTGCGCTGGAAGGGACTTCCAGACAGTGAGACGAACTGGGAACCAGTGAATGATTTATGGCGGTTCCAGCACCAGATCAAGCACTTTCACGTAAATGACGTAACGAGGGTGTCGCACAATCAACTGGGGGAAAATGTCATGCCTTGGGCGAGTGCACCAGGCACTCAGGCTCGAGTATCAGGGACCAAAGCTCAAGCACCAGGGACAACTACGAGAGTTGGCGCAATAAGCATGGGAGAAGAGTCTAAACCACCCACATAGCATGCAGGCCTGCTAGTACAGCCAGGGCTAGGCCTGTAACATGCCCGCACCGCACCTAGGTGGACCCATGGGAGCTTGACCAATCTAGAATCTTTCAAAGACATCCAAGATCGATAGCATTCAGTAAAAGAATCTGGTTGACCCTGAAAATCAGGAAGAGCCTTATGTAATCTGTGTAATAATGTGTAATCCTTGATTTTTAAAAATCTTGTAAATACCTTGATTTTAGGATATAAGTAGAGCTGGGGGCCTCAACTATAAATAAATGATCGCCCTACCCTCAATTATACATCATCAGAGACACTGTTCTTCAGTGATACACTGCATATTCCAATATTCTCTGTGTTCTCTCTAACTTGCATATTCTACCTTTTCAATTATTTGTTTGCCCGTACGCTTGGTTTATAGGCTAACTTAGACCTAAGGAACACATTCCTAGTCTAAGGCCGCATTGATTTTAAGTCAAAGGTCGGAGCTTATGACAGTTGATATCAAGTAGGTTTTATGCAAGTCCTGTTTGGTGGTGTTCAGCTTACACTTAAGGAGTTTACAAAAATGACAACCCAGAGTGATGTTGTTAGCCAACAACCAGAGGCCCAAGAACAAGGTTGTGAAAGGGGTAAGAAAGCCAGTTCAAAGGACATCTGGTCTACCCTAGATGGGCATATGGCTAAGGTGGAAGTGACAGTGGGCAATGTGAAAGAAAAGCTTGACAAAGTAGATGCTCACTTCGATGCATTAGACTCTATGGAAGAGGAGCTCAAAAGTGAGTTATAAGCTACTTTGAATGAGGGCATCAACATGATCACCTAGCGGAATGCAACCTTGGAGGCCCAGATGGAGACCATACGTAAGGAGATGAAAGAGCTCAAGAGAGAGCTCACTACTTGCAAGACAGCCATTAGGAATGGTATGATCGCTAAAGTATTTAAGACCCATGTGAAAATTCCCAAGCCCAAAGAGTTCAAAAGGACTAGAATGGCTAAAGAAGTAGATAGTTATCTCTAGGGGATACAGTAATACTTTCAGGCCACGAGCATGTAGGACAATGCTACTAAGGCAAGCACCGTTTCAATGTATCTTATTGATACTAAGGTAAGCACCGTTTCAATGTATCTTATTGATGTTACCTTATTGTGGTAGAGGCACAAGTGTGATGATAAGGAGATGAAAGAGCTCAAGAAAGAGCTCACTACTTGCAAGATAGCCATTAGGAATGGTATGATCGCTAAAGTATTTAAGACCCATGTGAAAATTCCCAAGCCCAAAGAGTTCAAAGGGACTAGAATGGCTAAAGAAGTAGATAGTTATCTCTGAGGGATACAGCAATACTTTCAGGCCACGAGCATGTAGGACAATGCTACTAAGGTAAACACCGTTTTAATGTATCTTATTGATGTTACCTTATTATGGTAGAGGCACAAGTGTGATGATATGAGGCACGGAGGTGCCTTGATTGGAACTTGGGAAGAGTTCCAAAAAGAGTTAGTTCAAAGAGCAATTTTACTTAGAGTACGCCAATGATAAGGCTCGAGCAAAATTACGACCATTTACTCAGCAAGAGGATATATGAGAATATGTCCAAAAGTTCTCTAAATTGATGCTGCAAATTTCAGATCTGAACGAGACCGAAGGTCTGTTTGCCTTTATGGATGGGCTCAAACCATGGGTAAAGCATGAGTTACAAAAGAAGGGAGTTTGTGAACTGGTTAAGGCCATGACCACCGCTGAGTCCTTGGTAGAGTTCAAGCTGTAGAACAAGTCAAAGTCTACCAAGCCCAAAAGACAGAGTAAGGATAAGAGGGGTCGAGAACAAAATCCAAGGGTAAAGACCGTGACCAACAATTCAAAAAGAGAGAAAAGACCATTCGAACAAAAACGTCCAAGGCAAATCACTAGCAGGGAAATGGAAGACAAAGGGAGATTGAGAACGAGTCTCATGCTACTTGTGTGGAAAATCACATTTAGCTTGAAACTACCCAAAAAGAGGCAAGCTAGCTACTGTAAATAAAAAGTCGAATAAAGAGCCAGAAAATGGGACTGCAAAGCTTGGGTCGTTAGTGCTTAGTGTTGTCCAAGGTAAAGGGAGTTGCAAGTAAAAAAGGTTTATATATGCTGCTCTGATGGTTACGGGCAAGAAAATGAGCATACTGATGGAGATAAATGCCTTGCATTTGTTTGTTTCAGGTGATAAAACCTAAAAACTAAACCTAAAAGTGCATAAAAAAATTGGTACCATCACAACGATGAACTCCAATAAGGTTCCAACCATTTGAGTAGCACGGGGAGTAGAGACACAGCATGGAGCTTGGAAGGGCAAGAAAACCATTGAGGTAATACCCTTGGATGATTATGAGTTTGCGATTGGGTTAGATTTCCTTGTTCGGATTAACACCCTTCTTGTGCCTTTTGCAAACTATATATACATTCTAGATGCACGGTGCCAATACATTATACCATTGAAGCACGAATCCGAGATTAGGTCCAAAGTGCTGTCGGCCATTCAATTTGCCAAAGTAGTGAGCAAGGATGAAGACACCTTTTTGACTGCCTAAAGTATGAAAAATCGAGGGATAAATAGACCGACACCCTCTCAGAGGTGCTAGAGGTGCTGGAGACTT
Source organism: Durio zibethinus (assembly GCF_047325235.1). Lineage (NCBI taxonomy): Eukaryota > Viridiplantae > Streptophyta > Magnoliopsida > Malvales > Malvaceae > Durio > Durio zibethinus. The sequence continues at coordinate 16,310,671 of NC_143165.1, forward strand.
TTAGCGAGGTGATGCCTGGAAAGCTGCCTAGCAAACTGCCACCCAAGAAAGAGTCCAAGAGGGTGTCGGTCTCCTTCTCCCTTGGTTCCTCATACTTCAAGGCAACCAAAAAGGTGTCTTCATCCCTATTCACCACCTTGGCGAATTGAATAATCAATAGCACTTTAGACCCAATCCTAGACCCACGTCTTAATGGTACAAGGCATTGGCACTGTGCTTCCAGAATGCATATGCAGTTGACAAAAGGCACAATGAGAGCGTTAATCTAAACAAGGAAATCTAACTCAATCACAAACTCAAAATCATCCAAGGGTATTACCTCGATGGTTTCTTTGCCCTTCCAAGCTCCAAGTTGTATCTCCACTCCCCTTCATTATATATTTCCTGTCAATTGATACTTAAATAATAAAAATTCATAATTAAATACTTAAACTTTCATTCATAAAACTGGCATTTCCAACATTATTATCGTCAGCTAAGTAGCCAACATGGAATAAATACACAATAAATTTATGATATGTGTCATAAACATCTGGTTATCATCAAATCATCTATTTCCTTGAGAAAAAAATGACAACAGGGAACGGCAGAAAGGGGCTACAGCATCTGGTTTCCAGAATTGGGCTAGGGGGAGTAAAGAGAAAGATTCTGACGATAACAAACTTTAATGATTCTACGAATTCAACATTTTCTTTTCCTACCCAGAGAACAAGCCTGAATTTTGGCTGATAATTATCAACTAGAATTCACACAAAAACCATTAATGTGGAAACAGATCCCTTCTCTCCCAAAAACATGTTGAAAGACATCATTAGATAATTTCACTCCACAAATCCTGAGTTTCTCCTACTCATAAAAGCCAGGCAATTTTTTTGTAAAATGTCCTCATAATCAAATTCATACAGCAAGCTTTATGAAGGATGTTCCCCTAAAACTTTATCATAGTCATCAACCAAAAAACCAAGTTCGGAAATGTAATTGACCTGCAAAATTGTAACTTTGACTGCAACTTTAAAACTCTACAATTTTGCAAATCCGATCTCAATAAGCTTTGCTACAATAAAATTGCAAAATCCTCATGCCAATTGATCAAGAAACATGCACTTATAAGTGCAATACATGATTATTCTTTTGGTTCAAGTTAAACAACAGACAAGATAAGGCTGTTGTAATTCCATTGAAAGCAGATATTGAATATAAAAAAACAATGTTAATTCTAACATTGATCCAGATAAAGATACATCTAGACATTGAAGTTACTTCTAAGCAAGTAGCTTTTAAAATCCCTGGCACATCAATGATCAATCGCTCTTGTCCTCCTGAGATCCAATCTCTTGCAAGTAATGCTCAGCTTCCAAGGCTGCCATGCACCCTGCATTGTTGCAATGCAAACAAATGTAAAATAAGCTAGATGAGAATAGGTAAAGAACTTAATGCAGCAGCAAATATGCATGTAATCCACATAAAAGCACAATTTTGCAGATTCAAGAGGAAATGGATTTTGGTTTTCCATATGAATTATTATCATGAACAGTATACAAATAGAGCAATTGCATATGAAATGGCCTAAGTTTCTGTATAAGTCACAATAAAACTATTTTATAAGCCAGTGATTGGCAATATTCAGCAGCTCTTTCCTTTTCATTGTAGGTCTTGCACGTTGATGCAAGTACGGGAAAGAGGTTGAAGAATTGTATAAGTCCTGCAAGAACTTTTATTTTCCCCTTTTGTTTTCATTTGTTCCAAGAGAAAAGGAGAGAAGATTCATCTAAAGATGTAGCATACAATAAATTAATGTTTGGTCAGATCTTATTCTACCATGTAAAATGACAAGTAAAAAATCCATGCCTCAGGTGATTGATTCTTTTGCAATTCGTGCCAATTTATGTCATGTAAGAAAGCTTGATGACAATCAAAGAGCAAAAAAAAAAAAAACTTGGAAGATAGCAAAAATGTGGAGAGAAGAGGACAAACCAGTGCCAGCTGCAGTAATAGCCTGTCTGTACTTCTTGTCCTGGACATCTCCAGCAGCAAAAACGCCGCGCACGCTGGTCTGAGTTGTACCTGGCTTAGTGAGAATGTAGCTATCTGAATCAAGCTGCAGCTGGCCTTCCAAGAACTTGGTGGCAGGCTCGTGCCCAATGGCAAAGAACAAACCAGAAACTTTCAGATCAGAAACTTCCCCTGTGAGCAGGTTCTTCACCTTGAGCCCTCCCAAAACCCCTCTCTCCCCACCCCCATACGCCTCAACCACCACTGAATTCCATATCACCTCTATCTTCGGGTTCGAAACAACCCTGCTCTGCATGATTTTCGATGCCCTAAACGTATCTCTCCTGTGAATGATATAGACCTTGGAACCGTACTTGGTGAGGAAGGTGGATTCCTCCATTGCGGAGTCACCCCCACCGATCACTGCCAGGGGCTTGTTTCTAAAGATTGGGGCCGCCCCATCACACACAGCGCACGCTGAGATTCCTCTGTTCCAAAAGCCTCCTTGCCCATCCCCTGACCCCGGGAAATTGAGCCGCTTGGCTACAGCACCTGTGGCCACGATCACCGAGTCAGCCAGGACGGTTTTGGCATCGGTGAAGATCTTGAACGGAAACGAAGAAAAGTCAACCTTGTTAACAGTTTCAGTGAAGATGGTGGTGCCGAAGCGGAGCGACTGATTGCGGCAGCGGTCCATAAGCTCTATGCCCAAGATACCCTTCGGGAATCCAGGAAAGTTCTCCACGTCGGATGTGGTGGTAAGCTGGCCGCCAGGGGCGATGTCATTAGCCATCCAGCCCTCGAAGAGAATAGGCTTGAGCTCAGCACGGGCGGCGTAGATGGCGGCCGTGTGGGCCGCGGGGCCGCTGCCAATGATGCAAACCTTTGTCCTGAGGGGAGAGTCCATGGCTGAAGAGGCGGAGTTGGAAAAAGACGCTGAGGTTGTAATGTAGGTAGCTGCAGCGGAAGTGGTCGTAAGGCCTATCAAAGTGCGGGCTTTTCTCAACAGGTTTTTCAGCCTGCTAGGGTTCGACTTATAATTCATCTTTTACTTTTATGTTTCCTTTTTTGTAGACGCGTTTGCGGCCGCCCCTCGGACTTCTAATCCTTTTTTCTTTCACATTTTAGGCGGCAAAAACTCCTCTAATTTTTTTTTTCCGCTATGCCTTTGTCTAATTCTCTCCGAGTTTGAAACGTCAGTGTTTGGTTTTGACTTTTGAGGGTTTATATTCGTATTTGATAGTTGTCAAAATCCACAATCCAAAATCCAAATTGCCGATTGCTTCCCTCCCCGAGCAAGTAATGAATCAAATCGAGTATTAGTAATTTCATATCTAATTTTAAAAATTTTAAAATTTAATTAAACTTTTATTTTCTTAATATATTTAATAAATATAAATAAAGGATAAAAATATTGTATTTAAACTTAAATTCTTGGCTTTTTAAAGGGTGCCTTGTCTAAGATCATCATCATCATTTGAATGGCAATGAATCATCAATGGCTTTACAAGCAAGCATTGTTTGCAAAGCTATTTACAATGTGATTTTTTTTATTTTTTGAGAAATACAATGTGAACATTGAACCTGAAACAGAAAAGGAGTTTTTCTCCTTCGTTGAAAGCTAGGGATGTTTGAAGAATATTGTGAAAAACAAGATAAGTTAGAATGCAAAGGAATATATTACACATTTGGTCATTGAAGTATACCTTTCTTTCTAATTAGGCCTTTGAAATTTAATTTATTCCATTAATATTTATTAAATTTTATTAAATATCTCAAAATTAATCACTTTAAAAATTTCATTCAATCAATTTGACAAAAACATGACATGATTGCCATGTCTGTCATATCAGCTGCCACTTAAGATGCCACATGGCTACTTGTATAACCATTTTTTTTTTTTTGTTGATCTCCTCCCATGTTACACCATCCATGCACAAGCTTAAAGTCGACAACTTCATAGCAAAAAAAAAAAGAAAAGAAAACTGCTTTAGCATTACTAACAATTGAAATTTGATACCAACAAAAAAAAATCCCAGTAACACCATTGTCATCTCCTATTCCTATCTTAGCATTCCCAGAACCTTGATAGTTCCGAAGCACACGATATTCTAAATACCATCAGATCATACACCAAAAAAAAATAAGAAAAGAAAAAATCACCCCCGCTTAACATAATCGAATACCCAAATCACCGTCCAAAATCCCACACATTTTCAGTCAACAAGCACAAATGCATAATAATATAAAATGAGAACTATCCTCTAATGAGGAAGCAACACAAGAATAATAAATATTAAAATCACAAAAAAAAAAAGAAGAAAAGAGAAATGAAGCTAGGATTTCAGGTCTTAGGGATTTTTTTTTTTTAATTTTTTAGGAAATCTAAGATAGGAGGAGGAAAGAGGAAAAAGAGGGGTTGCTCTAGTCGGTGGTGGGAAGAGGAGCCGTAGGCAACGGCATCCTTATGCTAACTATTTCATATTTAAGGATTTTATTAGTTTTTTTTTTAACGATTTAATAATTAAAATAAAGGGAAACTAATAGAGGAAAGGATTTATATGTTTGCTTCAGGTTTTAGCAGCAGGGAAATGAAGATTTATGGAGGAGCCGTAAGATTTCGAGTTAGATTTAGCCTAATCTATATTTTTTCTTGTAAAAATCAGAATCGAAGAAGGCAAAGAAGAGGTTGACAGGAGTTTGGAAATGAAATTTGGTGAGATATTAATGCTGGGCTATGACGGAGGGCGATGGCCATCGTGATGGTCCAATGGTCTACAATGCAATGGTGGTTGTCAAATTTCTTTTGAGAGAGAGGAAGAAATTTAAAAAGAGAAAAAATATAAAAATAAAAATTGTTTTTTCAATTTATTGTGATTGAATTAGTTAACATAGTGGCCGATGTGACACGAATACGATAATCATGTCATGTTTTTAACAAAGAAATTGGATGAAATTTGTTAAGTTATTGATTTTTGAGATACTTAATGAAATTTAGTGATTTCAATAGGACAAATTAAATTTTAGGGATGGGAAGATAAGTATAATTCAGTGACCAAATATATAATTTACTCAAGCAAGCAAGACAGATTTTAATTTATAAAACTGATATCAGGAAATTAAGGTTTTAAATGTTTTGTTTTCGGTTTTTTTTTTTTAGAGTAAAGATGAGAATAGATTAATTAATTTTGAAGGACTAATTTCACTACTAGAAACTGGGTTTTTAGCAACCATAAACAATTGAAAATATTGTTGTAAAATTTTATTATATATATAACAATTTTTTATAATCGTTGTTTGTTTTAATTTTTTAATATTTTATATAAACGATAATTTTTGTTGTTGCAAAGTTTTATTAAATTAATAATAATAATAATAAATCTTGCAATATATTATTATTTTTGTAATGATTTTTCATTCTTGTTACTTAAATAATTTTTTAAATATTTTATACAATAACAAAAATAATTGTTACGATATCTATAATATATTTATAACAATAAAAAAAGTCGTTACTAAATTTTAATAAATTTGTAATAACATTTCCTATGTTGTTGCAAATTTCTATCAAATTGATAACGATAAAAAAGGTGTACAATGACAAAAAAAATTGTAACGACATCTATAGCATATTCATGAAACATACAAAGTTATTTTTAAATCTTATCACATTTGCAACAATTTTTTATAATCTATACCATATTCATGTAATGTTCTTTTTTTTTTTTCCAACCAGTCTAAATAGTAAACAATACATGCAGTCTAGTTCTGATGGCCAAATATACAATTATGAAACTAGTGCACTGACAGGCCCACATGAACACCTAAAACGCAAAAAGCAGCCTCCCTCCAATCGGTTTTATGGTTGAGATTTTCATTGGATTTAATAGTCATTTTCCTTTCAAGGAAGTTATGTTGAGGGTGTTACAACCTTGAAATATAACAGAGTTATGACAATTTTTTGTACTGGGATTGTGCGCTAATGAATCATTCCTTGATTTTCAACCGGAAATATAATATTGTTACTAATAAAAATAAAATGATTCATTAGGAATAGTTGCTTTATCTGATTAAAAAAAGTTATTAATTTGTCATCAATTATTGGTTTGGAAAGACACATTTGCTTCGAAAGAAGTGGGTAGTAAGAGAACCAACTTTTCGACTTATTTTTCTTATTTGTCCAAAATAAAAAGGTTAAATACTTAATTTAGGACATAACAATTGAGTTTCTTTCAATTGAAGAAAGAATCTTTAATTTGATTCAGAATTAAATGTTCAAGGGTGTTCTCAATTCAAGATTTGTTAACAGTCATGAATTGCACGCGTCGTAAAGTGACATTTAGCCGTCGAGTTCATTTTTATCTTCCAATCACGGTATTGTCTCTTCTTCCACTGAAGCAAAAGTTGTAAAAAAAAAAAAAAAAAGCAAACAAGTTTGCTAAAATCTTGAAAAGAAAATAGTACTTGGAATAAAACAAAAATACCTTAACCATCTAAACATTTCCAACGCTTCCAAACAAACCAGCAAGCTGGGCACTATCCATATGAGAAGGAAGATTACCCACAAAAAGTTTCAAGTCAGGGGAGAAACTGGGAGCCCCTTCTCTATCATCACTACCAAATAACTCCCTTCCTGACCATACTCAGATGAAACGATAATGTTTCTAACAAAGTTAGAAGAACAAAGAATCAGACTTTTGGGTTAAAGTTTGAAACTTTGAAGAGAGTAACAGAAGAGAGGCCTCTCATGAAGCATGTAGAAAAGAAAGAAGAAGGAAAGTGAAATGGGTCTTGCGTTAGATGAAGTTAAGGTTTTGGGTTTGAGAGAGATAAGGCAGATGTAGCAGACATGGCTTCTTTTCTTTTTAGCCTTTATTTTCTGCTTTGCCTAAGAGATGAGTGAATCAACAAAAAGGAAGCAGGGGACTCACCACGGGTCCTAAGTCGTGGGTTGGATGAATGCCACTCTGGAATAGCAGCACAAAAGGAAACGGTCCAGATCTCTTCTTTAGGGATCCTGCTAGGGGAAAAATGACGCTTTTTGGGTTGGGTTGCCCCTTTTTCCAGGTCACGAATATTTTTTTTTTTTTGGTCTAACCAAGAACATAGTGGCTGAATCGGTAAATCCGATTTAATTTTTATACCTAATTTTGTTATCTCAAAATTTTCTGGTAAATTGTTTTTTCTTCTAAATGCTCTGGGTAAAAACCCTAAAACCCATCTTGTCTCAGATTAATTTGGTTTAATCTTTTTTTTTTTTATTTTAGTTTAACGCCTAAAAGATATGATTTACCTTTTTTTATTTCATAATAAGTATCACTCTCTTATAACGCGAGTGTAATTTACTCTTTTAAAATATTCTAAACTAATCCGTAAATATTTAATTATTAATTGAATCAAATTAAAAATTATATTTTTAATTAAAAAAATCTAAATTTTGAATTTTAAATTGAATATTTAATTTTACCAAAAGGTCGAAAAATGAATTATGGTTCAATTGTTGGTTAGGTCTTGGAAATGTTGTTCTGACATAATTAATTAATTAATATTTGAATTCATGCTTATTTTATGTATTTACAAATATATCATTTATCAATTATGTATAAAAATTGAACTCTCAAAGTGATAAATGTAATTAATTAAAATACTCTTAAAAGGCAATTAGTTTATGAAAATAAAATTTTTATTGAAATCTTATTTTTGATAATTTGATTGTTTTGTTTAATTTGAAAACTTTTAATTTATTGTATCAAGAATTTTACATTTCCAACAATTTCAAAAATAAAAAATAAGGAAAATTCAAAACCCTTTTCTTCTTAAGGGGTGTTTGTTTGCATAATGTTAAATTTTGAAAAAAAAGTGATTTATGAAGATGTGTGAATTCTTAAGAATGAATTATTCTTCTTATTATGGGAATATTGAATTTCAGTGTTTAATTTGCAGAATCTCATATTACTTAATAAAGACTTTTTAATATAATATCTTTCATTATATGTAAATAACATGTGACAAACATTTTAATTGTCAATTATATTATTAAAATTAAATATGTGACAACCATTAAACAATAAAAATAAAAAAAAATTTCATTTTTATTATGTTAAAAATAACATAATATATATGAAAAAAAATATATAGAATAAAGTTCGAAGGATGATGTTTTTGAACTAATAAATGTATATCTTTGAAAAATAAAAAAAAAATTTATTATAAACAAACATGACTTTTTTTTTTTATATATAAATGTAATGTTTGCTAACAAACAAGATGTTTCTAACATAACAAACGTATTGTTTAATAAAGAACCAAGCACTTTGTATTGGTTTATAAACAAGCACACAAGAACTACATTTTGGTTTTATAATTGTAGTCTTTTAATTAAACATGATGTTCGTATAATTATAAACGCAATATTTGATAGTTAAATAAGCATGATATTTTGAAATTACAAACGTAGTCTATACTCAAAGACAAAATGATGTTTCTGCCATTATAAGTATAGTGTTTTACAAATCATAAAAAAATTTAATTTAACAAGCATGATATTTATTAAATTATAAACATAGTGTTTAATATTCTTAACAAACATTTTTCCTAAAATCAAATTACGAGTTTCTCGACATCTCTTGGATTTATAAATATAGTCTTTTAATTAAACATGATGCTTGTATAATTATAAATGCAGTATTTAACAATTAAATAAGCACGATGTTTTGAAATTATAAACACAGTTTATATTCAAAGACAAGTTGACATTTTTACCACTATAAGTGTAGTGTTTGACAAATCATAAAAAAATTTAATTTAACAAGCATGATGTTTATCAAATTATAAACTTAGCGTTTAATATTCTTAATAAACATTTTTCCTAAAATCAAATTAAAAGTCTCTTGACATCTCTTGATATTCATACCTTAAACCCTACACCGTCAAATCGCAATCGTTGCCTCAGTTGTTGCCTCTATCCTTGCCGTTGTTGTTGTCACCATTGTTTCGAGTAAGAAATCTTTTGGACATCATTCTTATTTTATAAAACAATGTCAATAATAAAGTACATAAGGTTAGCTTTGTAAACAATGTAAATAAACATTATTCTTATTTATTTGTATAGATAAAGATTGTTTTAATGGATTCTTAAGAACACATATCTACTTCAACTAAACATGAAAAGAAAATTCGGTTGACATATCATGTTCAAAAAAAAAAAAAAAAAAGCTAAGAAATGATCTATGTTACTTCAAGCAACTAAAAAAGAAAATACATGCTAAGTTCAATGCCGATGGCCAACTTGTCTTAAGTGATGGGTCAAAGATGACTAGCATATTGGATATCTTTTTTGAGAAACAATCTCCATTAACTACAACAGTTGAAGGAACATTCTATCAAAGAAAAAAGACCATAAAAAGGAATCAGTTGTGGTAAGTTACATTAATCAAATTAAAACTATTGCTTGATTGATGTATATTGATTATGGAATGCAATTACACTGTCTATTTATTATGGAAAGCAATTACATAGTCTATTGATTATAGAATGCAATTACACTATCTAATGCAATTACATTGCATTGCTCGATTAATGTCTATTGATTATGAAATGCAATTACATTACTCGGTTGATGTTTATTGATTATGGAATGTAATTACACTATCTATTGATTATAGAATGCTATTACATTGCTTGATTGATGTCTATTGATTATGGAATGCAGTTATACTATCTATTGAATATGGAATGCAATTACATTGCTCAATTGATGTTTATTGATTATAAAATCCAATGTATTATTTTATTCTTTATTGGAATGCTTTTGGCATTCTAGCTGAATGCAATTACATTGCTCGATTGATGTTTATTGATTATAAAATCCAATGTATTATTTTATTCTTTATTAGAATGCTTTGGCATTCTAGTTGAGTATAAGAAGCTTGCATTGCAATATACTAATCTAAAATTCAAAGATTTTAAAGGCAAATTGACTCATAAATATATATTACCTAATATGATAATTCTGAACTTTTAGCCCATCCCCTAGCCATATATTCATTTGTAATTAGTGACATAGATGGACAAAATTTGTTTCAGTTTGGTTATTAGATGAATTAGCATATGTATAGTAATTTTTTTTGTAAAAAATTATTAAAGAGCAATTCTTATTGAAATTTTTTATTTCATGTGTTCTTAATATGTAGTAATTCTTATCCTATTTTGTCATAGAAATTAAAGAAGCCCAACAAAAAAAGGGTCCAAAAAAAGTATAATCATCAAGCATAAAAAAAAGGGTATGCAAATATGAAGTACGGACTTGTAAGTTTTTTTTATTGTGTATTATATTCTTGATTAGGGAATTTGAAATTCATTTATATTTCAGTTACAAACTTATATTTTCATATAGTTGTAGGAAATATTTGGATCAAACAATGAAATATCAAGGTTAGGTGTTTGGAAAAAAGTTTATGTGTAAAAAATTAGATAGTATACTGATGAAGCAACGAAAAAAATGACTAAGAAGATGATAAGTTTATAAATATCTCATTTGCTATTTCCCCATTTGTGCATGTTAATATATCATTTTCACTTATGTAAGCATTTTATGTTTAAGATGACTTAGCTATAAGATGCACATTAGGGTGAAACTAAAATTGGTGATGGCATAGATATACTATCCTTGGCTTTTGGTTCTAAAGATAGATTTGGTCGTTTTAAGGGTGTTGAGAGCTTTGTTTGTACAACAACTTATTTCAAGACAAAACCTAAATCCCACACATATAAGACTATTGAATTAAAATCTATAATAACTCAACAAAATAAATGAATTGCTGAGATAGAGGCACAATTGGAAGTTATGGCAACTAGGGCAATGGGTTAGTATTTTAGTAACAATGTAGGAAATGAATTTGTGGATAAAGCTTTTAACCAATCATCTTCTTCGGTAATACACATTCTGACTTTTATATAAATACACTAGAATTTTGTATGTAATGGTTTTAGAGACTGAGATTAGCCAAATTTCACCTAAGGAATCTAGTATGCATTCCCTTATCTATTATGCAAAACATCAATTAATAGGTAGATCACTAAAAAAACGTGGAAATTAAAGATGAAATATTTAATTATCCATAACCTTTATGGATTGGATATGAGGAGATTGTTAGATTTTGTTCAATGATGGAAATATCATTTATAAAAATTTTGGCCTACATAAGGTTAGCTCATATATATTTATTTTATAAATAATATATATTTATTTTATAAATAATATATATTTATTCATATATAGTATATAGTTGTATTATAATTTATTTATATTTATCATTGTAGCCTTCTTTATAAACATGTAAAGGTAAAACAGATGACTACTACCTATAGATTTGTTAACCTAAGTCTTATATCTATTGGCACAGGTTCTATACATAATAATACATTTGCTTTGGCATATGCAATGGAAAGAGAGTCCTAATACTTTATTATGCCTTATAATCTTGTGTAATTATTCATTATATACTTTATATTGTTTTATACGGATTTGTAATTGTTAAAAGTTTTACATTCTAATGTTGGAATCAATATTATTTATTTAGGTGTCATTGGCAATTGGTTGTTATTAAATATGCAAACCATATAGTTTATTTTTTTGACTTAAGAAAAGGTAACCTACAACCATCACAAGAACTTAAAAATGTAATAAAGAGGTATTTATCTTAGTTATGTGAAATAATTTTCGTTATTGCAAGCAGTTTATTTATGGGTATAATTTTATATTTACAGTTACATTTTGGTGTTACTTTAATAGATTGACTATTTGTAATAAAAAGAAAAAAATTACTTAGGTTACATTTTTGGTATGTTTGCTTAAAATATTTTATTTTGTTCAATTATTTACACCAATATAAGAAGCATTTGACAACCCAATAATGATTTGTAGGTAGGTTCTTCATTAACCAAGAACTTAAGAATATAGGTATTATATCATTCATTTTATGAAAAAAATTGTTAGTAATAATCTTATGAGTACACAAGATAAGATTAATTATTGTTTTAAATTACATATACATGTTTCTATGTGGAACATAATTATGAAATGCATATTGATTATTGATTATTCATTTAATTATTTTTAGTGGGTTGGCAAAGAAGAATTCACACAAAAGTAAATTGATGAAGTGCAAAATGAATGGCATAATTATATATCCAGATTTATACAGTGAAAACTAAGACAATGAGTCTTTTCCTTTTTGGTTTGATGTAAATTTTTATATTTAACACATAATTTTGTATATAACTCCAAAAAATTTTCATTTACACAAGTTCAAATTTTTTTTCATTTATCCTAAATTTGCAGTAATCTACATTTGTTCTTTTTAAAATGTTGTTTTTGTTATATGTAATCTATTACATGTCCAATCGTTGCCAAATGTCTCTAATCGTATGATTAAGAATGTAGTTTTGCCTAATCATATGGCTATGAATGTAGCCTTCTATGTTAGAATAGATCTCAATTTATCATATAATTAGATTGATCTTTAGGGGTAAAATAGATTGAAAAAATTTATTATTGAGGTTAGAAGTAAGACAAAATTTATCTTCTTTCAAGAATCTTAAAAAATCTTAAGAAGATGTAAGGTTTTTTTTTCTTTTTTTTTTTTTTTATTTTGGACCATTTAGACACTGTTGGGAATCTTAAAATATCTCAAGGAATCAAATACCGTAAACCAAACTAAAAAATCAAATTATGACAAGTAAGAATCCCAAAGGTAATCAAACTTTCTCTCAAATCAAACATCTTCTTAGGATATTTTAAAATTTTTAAAATTTCAAATTGAATGTTAAATTTTTTACCATTTGACCTAAAAAAATTAGTTTTGGTGCCATTTTACCCTTTAATATGAAACAAATTACATAACAAACTAACATCCAAACTTACATGTACAAAAGTATTACAACTCGATTCTTTGACACCTAATAATGCTCAGGATTAAATTTTATTATTTTTAAATAGAAATGACTTTAGTTTTTTTATTTTTATATGTTTATTCTTAATATGAATTTTTAGTAAAATTAATTTATAACAATGTTTTTTTTTTAATTTTGTTAATTTTTTAAATTAAAATATATTTTACAAATTTTTTAACAATTCAAAATTTTTGTTTTATATATTTAAGATAATATTTTTATTATTTATTTATTTATTTAATGTCAAATATCATAAATTATACTACGGTTTCAATTATACTTAAAAAAAGGTAAATTAATCATAAATTTTTCCAATCTAAAAAACAAGAAAAACATCTACACTCATTTGAGTATAATTTATGTTTAAGGGATGGTGGTCTGGACTGGTGGTGTATTCAGTGAGAGTTAGGTAGAGGAGGACAAGTGATGATAGTGGCGATAGGAGGTTTTTTATACTAAGTATGGTTTAGTTATTGTAAAGTAAAGATGGTGATTGGGAGCTATCAATAATTGTTAGGTTTTTCTCTATATTTTTCACTCTGCTTTTGTATTCTAAACAATAATTGTATATAAAGATGATGAAGATAAGATTCCAATTCAAAAATTGAGCATCTTGTCCCTTTCAATCTAAATTTGATTTCAAGAATTTTGATTTCTAGAAGCATTGAAATTTCAAAAATCTTATCATTTCATTTTATCCCTTTTTTTAATCTTTTTATTTATTCCAAAATAATGATAAAAGCAAAAATAAATAAATAAAACAATAAAAACAAATGGGTTTGCATTGAGTCTAAAATATAATTTGAGTTTAATACTCAAATGATAAATCCAAATCAAATGGATTAGGTCCAACGCCTGATTTAAATTAACTTGAGATTGGAGAATAATTAAAACGAAATTAGGTGTCTACAACCAGTTATCATAGGTTTGAAGGAAACTCATTCAATAGGTCTTTAGTTATGTTTATGAATTTAAAAAGTTTCATGTTGGAATACCATGGAGAAAATGACACGGTTTACCATTAAAACAAACAAAAATAAAGTTTATTTTAATGCAAACAGAGATAGCTTCAATAGTCAAACTGACATGATTTGTAGGTTTGATGTAGATTGGCTTAGAATAGTCATAAGCCAAATTTAATGCCATAAATGTTATAACTTATTTGGGTGGTGGACATGGTTTCGATTAAGGCTATAAAAATGGCTAATAATGTCCATGATAAATGGTGTGTGTGTGTGTGTATATATATATATATATGATATTTTGATAGTCATTTGATAAGTCTATTGATAATTTTCTAAAATGAATATATTTTAAAAAAGATATGTGAAGCACCCTTGTGTATATATGTAATTTGTTGATGAAAAGTCATGCTATTTGAGTATATATACAAAATAAGTTTTAAGTCTTAAATTGATATAATAAGAAGTCATAAGAATATATATATATATATATATCTATAGCAAAAAGACATTGTCTTGTCTTACCAATAGATTTGAGACCTCTGTTACAATAATTTACTTAGTGAAAAAGACAATATGATGTATGATTCATAATTTGGTGGCAATGACATTAATTTCTTAGGATACCAAGAAATATATAAAATGAAAAGATGTGAAACCATTATGACAAGAATAATAATAAAGTGATCACTATAAACTAAAAGAATTTATGATAAAGGGATGTTCATAATAGATGAATTACTATGGGAAGAGCATTCTTTGAAAAATGAATATACATATGTGGTGGTGGTATTGGTTTTATAAACCTTCAAGATAAAATAAGTGAAAATTTTATTATGTAGTATGAAAAATTAACATAGCTATGTTGAAAATTTGGGGATGAGGTTCAAGCTTATAATATGAAGTTAACCATGATGGAAACTCAACTTAACACTCCATATAACGTCAAATCTTGAGTTCAATGAGCTAAAGTACATCATCTATATGTGGCTACAAGCATTATAATCTTGTGTTTTCATCCCAAGTAAAGTGCTTGGTACCTATAACGATAAAAGAAGGATAAGGTTATACTCTTAATTAACTCATAACATAAATATGTTAAAGTGTTATAGTTATAAAAACACTCTTAATGGAAGCTATCTATGTGAGTGTGAAGTATGATCACTTCGTAAAAGTTCAAGGGCTTGACTATAACAATACTCATACAAAGAAGATACAAACATATGGCCAAAATAGTGCCCTCGAATATTGAGTGTTAATTGGGTGTAAAAGTCTTTTGTGTGAGATTAGTTTGGTTAACCAAACTAAATAGTTGGTTCCAAGCATAGCTTACCATACAATTTCAGTTAACTTTAACTTGTTTTTATTAAGTAAATGTTCAAATCGGAAGATACCTTCATTAATGCGAAAGATTTCCATAATTATCAAAGATTTGGTTTATTTTGAAAAAAATGGGGGATTGTTGGAATATTTTTAAAATAATAAATGACATAAATTGCATGTGATAGTGAAAAATCATATCTCTTTAAATGATATAATTATTTACTAAGAGTTATATCTTATAAAGAATTATATCTATACAAATAGGCATCTTTATGGACAATTATGTTAGTACAAAGAGACTTCTATTTAATTATAAATAACACTCTTCTAGTTTTTGGAAGATACAAGATAAAATTATCATGCAGAAATATTTTGCATATGAAACAAAAGCCAAAAAAAGTCTCACATGTTTTCTATAGCCAAATCAAATAATTTTGTTTTCATGTTAGTGAACGCTCAATGGATTAATTTATTCAATATAAGATGCAGCCAATCATTGGGTTTCATTATATTTTCGAGATTTATTGCCAGTAACTCTTTTGCATATCAATTAATAAAATAGTGAGAATAAATAAAATCTTAAAAAAAAAAATAACACCATTCCATGCCTTGAAACTTTTTTTTAATTTCTCATGTTTTTTTGAACCCTAGGTTCTAACAGATAACATTATATACGTCCCTCATTTCATACCGATCCACTCCTTAAGTTCCCTGAATGCTTTTTTCCTTCCTTTACCTACCATAGTAGATAAACCCAAATACTTTTTTGGATTTATGAGAACCCGAATTGCAAACACCTCATTGACAATATTTTTCTATTATTGACTTGTGTTCTTGCTAAAGAACAAATTTGATTTTGCAAAACTAATTTTTAATCTAAGCCATCCTGATATTTTTACAACATGTCCATCACCCTTTCACCTTCATTCTTGTTAGCTTTTGTAAACAAAAGACTATTATAAGTAAAAAATAAGTAAGAAACCTTGGGTCCATATAATTTTTCTTGAACACCTATTATAAACTAATTTGTTGACTTCTAGGATTCAAATAGTGGTTTAATAGTGGAATAAAGGCCGTAAAATTATGGTAGTGCCACTAACTTCCACCATTATTAGATAAAATACGGTTGAGAAATTCATTCATAGTCAAAACGGTGCATAATGGTCGCAAAATAATGGCGTAACGAGGAATAGCAAAAATAACGAACCATTATTGTAGCTTTTTTTTTTTTTTACTCACGGATCAACAGTTCAAGAAAAAAACAAAATTTCAACATTGCAGAATAAAGCCATAAGCTTGCAAAAATAAAAGTAAAAGCAAAAGCAAAAAATAAAACTCAGAATCTCAGTCCTCAACATCAAAATCAATCTAAAAACAAGTTAGAAAACAGACAAATTATTTATCAACCATTCAATCGGTACTTCGGCATCCAAATTCAAATCAACCTCAAGTTCTCAATCAATATTCAAGATCAAATAAAGTAAGAAAAGAAAGTTTAATTATCTTTATTTTTTTGTAAAAGTTTTGTAAAATGATGTCTGTTATGAGAGTTTGAGAAAGATGAATAAAGTATTTTGTAGGTACTAGGCAAGTGATAATGATGAAGAGATACGAGAGAAAATGAGATATGAAAAAAAAAAAAGAAGAAGAAAATTCTCGAAGGCGAAGCACGAAGAAGACGAACAGAAGATAGTAAGCTGGTTCTTAGGTGGGTCTGTTGGGATTAGACAAATTGAGGGAATTGGGGCACATGGGTGCATGATGGTTTGGGTTGGGTGGGTTAGGTTGGGGTGGGATGGAATGGAATGGGGGTGGGGCCGTTGGGTGGGGGATTAGGGGGGATGAATTTTTTTATTTAATTTTATAATTAATTTTTGAAAAGTTTTTAGATAAAATTTAATTAGAAGTTTTGAAAATTTATAATTAAAAAAAATAAGAGATTTGTAATTTAATATAATATATATAGAGATTTTAGATGAAAAATTTTGGTAAATTTTTTTGTATAAGTTAGATAAAAAAATAATTAAAATTAAATATTATATTTTAATTTTGTTATATATTAATTTATGATTTTGTATTTGAAATTTAATAATTTTTTTTGTTGTTTTGGTATTTATATTGTTGTCAATTTTTTTTATATAAGATTAATTTTTATTATTTTTGTGTAATTATTGAAAATTCTATTTATTATATAATTATTGAAAGTAATTTGTGATAAAAAATTTTATATCAATTAGTGTATCAAATCTAGAATTAATATTGAATGTGAATTTGATCAAGAAAAATTTTGTGGATAAACCAAATATGAATGCTTTATTATAATCTAAATAAAATTGTAAATAATTTTTTTAGAAAATAAAAAATATAGATTGTCATAAACTTTTTTTAAAATCATTGAATAAGAGTTTTTATAATTATAATTATAATTATTATATTTATAATAAATTATGTAAAAAAAAATTCATGACCACGATGACTGCAGTGACTATAATGATTTCTGTTATATTCGAAAACGTGATCGCGACCGTTATTTAAATTTACGTACTTTTAACATATAAGTGTTGATAACTCTTTTGAGCAGATCAAGAAAAAGTGAGGCGATAAGGTTCATCTTGCCTTAGACCTCTAGCTGATGTAAATTCCTCTGTAATGTTACCGTTAATAACAAAAGAATAAGAAAAAGTGGTAGCACAGTTGATAATAAAGGACATCCTCTTAGCATGAAACCCAAGTTTCAAAATCATCTCCGAAGAAAATTCCATTCAACAAGACCATAAGCTTTGTTCATGTCCAATTTTAAAGCAAAAAACCCCTTGTCTCCCATGTCTTCTAGACTTTGAAGTGTGAGGTAATTCATAAGCCATAAGAAAATTATCAGTTATGACCGTCCCTGGTACAAATGCACTCTGTAACTTAGTAATACATGAAGGCAAGAAAGTCTTAAGCCTATTTGCTAAGGTTTTAGCTATAATCTTGTGATGACATTGCATAAGCTTATCGGACGGAATTGAGATATACATTTTGGGTTTTCAACCTTAGGTATAAAGATAATATTAGCAGTATTAATCCTACCCAAAGTTTCTTTTCCATTCAAAATAGACAAGCAAAATTGAACAATGTTAAGACCTACATTATGCCAATATTTTGGAGGAAAGAGCAGGCATACCATTTGGACCTGGTGCTTTGATGGGATGCATGTGTTTGAGGAGTTTATATGTCTCTTCAGCCTTGAATTCTGTCAAAAGAAAATTATTCATTTCGTCCGTTACTCGGGTTTCAACAGTCTCAAGAATGACATCAAAATGGTGAGTTCTTTGTTACGTAAACAGGTTTTTGAAAAACTCCAACACAAATTATATGGATATCTTCTTCTTCTTCTGTCCAAACTACATTTGAGTCTTCTTATACATTGATGATATTCTGCCTCTTTCTTATAGAGGCTTGTACATGGAAAAGAGCAGTATTTTTGTCACCATCCTCCGGCCAACTCACTTTTAATCTCTACATCCAAAAGGCCTCGTCTTTTTCGAGTAACAAATTCAGCTTTTCTTTAACACTCTTCCCCTGATCCAAACTCTCAACTGTTGTAGGTAGGCTCTGAAAAAATTGCATCTCGTCCTTTAACCTATCAATATCTTTCCTAATTCATTGGAACTTTTCGCTATGCCATCTTACCAATTCTGCACCAACTTCTGACTCTTTCTCAACCAAGTTAATTTGGACACCTTTCCTCCAACTTGATTGTACAACCTGTTTGCACCCATCCTCTTTTTTCCACCATGCTTAAAAGAAAAACGTCTTCCTTCTATATCTTTGCCTTTTCTTTTCTTTATGCCCTTCTTTATTGACTGGTAAAGGACAATGGTCTGAAACCGATGTTGTCAAATGTCTCACAACGTACAGAGGAAATTTTGTACTCCATGTTTCACTTGCTAAAACTCTATCCAGTCTCTCCGAATTAAGGACTGTGCTTCCCTATCTCTGTCCAACGAAACTAGCTTACTACAAACCCCATATCTACTAAGCCACTTTCCTCTATTGCATGTTGAGCGACCCTTCATTTGGTGTTCTGGTCTAAGTTGATCTCCATTTTTTTCATGACCCTACATGAGCTCACTGAACTCACCATAGCACAACCAAGGTTTCGATGAAACCTGTGTTAAGCTACGTAGCAGCTCTTATGGCTCGTTCCTTCTGGTTCCCCATGGAAGCCTATGATGCGCCATTCTCTATCTCTGTTTCATTTTCGACCTCCATGTCTGTATGGTTTTTAGAGTAGCTTAAAAGCTTTATAGGCGTATCTTCTTTCCACATCATCAATAGTTCGACCTGGAATTAATAAAGTCAAAGCATTCTGAAAGCAGTGTGTATGATCCCCTAATATAACGAGAAACTAGTATTCCCTTATAGTTTCCGGGTGGACTCATAACCAAGTCCTGAAATAAAACGATCCTCATCCGAAAAATAACTATAGGCCTTTTTGTATATACTGCTTGATAGATTCCATAAAAAATACCTTACGGATGCCATAAGATCAGCTACTATAATTAATAACAAACACCATTATAAAACAGCAAGATTTGAGCACGGTCGATTTGGAGGTCATTGCTTTTGGCATAGACTTCACAATTCATGTATACATATTATATTTGTTTCATATAAAATGTGTATAAAATGAAAATTATCATATTATAATTTAAGTTGATATGTAAAATACAAAATATATATATTTTTTTTATTTTTATTAAATTTATATATAATTTATATTAAAATTTTAAATTTTTTCGTATCATTTTTTTAATGATACAATCATGTTGTGTTTCAAATTATGTACTCTACCTAGGCATAAACGTTAAAACTTCAAAATTCGACGATCCATTGGAGTTTATTGAATAGAGTAACAAATGTATATTACGGTTGGCTGTTGTCTGCCTAACCCAAAAAATATTGACTCTGAGATGCGTTTGCTCGATGGAGTTGAGATATAGCAAAGTTAGTATCAGATATTGAACGACTACATGCTAGGATGCAAGCTTAAATCGTTGTAGAGACTTAGCAGCGACAAAATTATATCATAAACAATCTCATGAGGTAGAAGTAAAGACCCGCTTGTGTATTTCTTGGCTCTGCTGCTGTGGCGTCTTTTTCTTGAATTCATTCTGGAGTTGGAAAGGGGAGGAGGCTAAGCTTTGTTAAACTTCATTGTGTTACTTAAATAATAATAATAATATATATTTTAATAAAAATATATTAATACATATATTTATTTATGTACAACATCCGAAACAAAATACTCATGAATCACAAGAGTTAATCTTACGGTAAAACTTAAAGGAGTTCTATATTTTCTTATTAAACAGTTCGATTTTAATAGGAAGATTTTATAGATAAATTATGAATGCACCCATATTGATATAGGAAGTATGCTTTTAAAATCTTTTGTGAGAATGCACCTTTAAAGATATGAAGAGCGGATTAGATGTAAAATTTAATGTAAATCGTAATATAGAATAAAAAAAAAAAGTTAAAAAATGACAAAAGCATATATATCATAAAACTAATAGATCACAAGAGTTGGGTTGGATTGCAGTCAATAAAAGACCGAAAATAAGGTTATTCAACAAAATGCATAATTGGAATAATTTAGTATAGACACCAAGCTTTCATTCCAAACAAAATTCTGTTCATAACTATTTACTTACAGCCATGAGATGAGTCTGTTGAAGCCGTCGCGTATAACCCTGGTGAGTTTCTTGACTCTGAATGGTCCAATTCACCTCTTTTTTTCCTTCAATCATTTGTGTAGGAGGAAAGAATGGGCTCGATATCTACATCACATTCATGAATTTTAAGTAATATAAATAATTTTTGCTTTATAGTAGACATTTCAAAAGTTTGGAACCCTCACTGTATAATCCCAACATTATTTCAAAATATGAATTCCCGCGGTGGTTCTTAGAATTTGTAATGGATAAGAAAGATGAGATCAGAGATCAAGACATAACATGATTCCCACTCTTTCCCTTTTACCGATTCAACAGCGTAGAATGTTCTATCATTCTTGCAGCTGAGGATTCCACATGGTCCAATTATAAACAACTTGCACGCTGTAATGTCCGCGGCAAAGCCCTAGGCACATAATTCACGTCAAGTCATGTGGCAGAAATTTCAATGCATAGGCTGAAAGAAACAATATAGACAACAATTCCCCGTGCTACAATGTTTAGTCTCACCCACGTAGTTAAGGCACACTGCATTAGAATTCACTTTCTTATTCTTTGCAAACACTAGCATATTCACAGCCATTTAACACTAAAACCAACAGAGTTCTAGGTAATACACATTAATTCCATCATCAGGTAAGTTTCTCACCTAACATACTTGGTGAACCACTCCAGCATATTTTGATGAGCTTCATCTGCACGCGACACAGCTGCTGCATCATCAACATTGTACCTGACCGTCCATCCATGAGCACATTTAGGAAATATCTTCACAAAGCTATCAACCTGCAAAATGAAGAAGTTACTTTGTAACTGAGATAATGAGAGATAATGTAGTGATGAAATGTCCATAAAGAATGTAATTCAATAGATTCTGGAAAAAACAGTTTGCCTGGGGATCTAACGGGAGAACAACAAAAACTTCAGGTGAAGAATACATGTAGACACAGACCTATGGCCACTTGCACCCTAGGATTGAAAGAAGCAAGATCTTCAAAGTCCCAAATTTGAATGGGCCATGGATAAACTATAGACCAAAAGAAAAAGGGACTGGGAAAAAGCCATACCCAGACCCAAGTAATTGGAGTGGTATTTTGTTTGGTTGATAAGTAACAGACTTCCAGGGCAAGGCAATGATAGAAAAGGGCACCCCTCAGGGCCCCACAAAAATGTGGTGGGCATTGGGGATTGGTCGTTTGACATATATAGCCAGCTACTACTACCTATTACTCCCACTATCTTAAAACTTATTCACAACCAGTTGTCAAAGACTTAGCATTATCGTATTTCCATAGAAGCCTTTGAAATAATACCAGCTATTTATTAACTAAGGACAACATTAACAACAACTAAGCTTTTGTTCGATGCATAGGTTCAAGCATTCAGCAACTAAGGACAAAGACACACATTAAGTTAACAGCACTTATAATATGGAAAATATAAAACCTAGACATCAATTTGAATATGTGTTTTACGAATATGTGTGACTGAGTGAAATGTAACTCAATGTCACTGTTCATTACAAGTAAATTTCTAACCAAGAATAAGAAAAACCAACAGTGATATGCAACGCCAGTGAGAGGATATCATCTAATTGTAATATGAATGCTTGCAGCAGTGAAGAAAGGATACAGGAGAGAGAATTTCCTCATTTCTAGAAAATATAAATGTCAAAGCGCATTTTTATCATTGAACGAAAATCTGACTAGATCATAGAAAATACAAACTTTTACCAAATTATTTGGCTTATTCAATAAAGAGAACATACAGCAGCCAATAATTTTTTAAGATGACAGCTACTGACAGTAAATTGAGACCACGCACCAAGCCTTCTTACCTCAGGTTTAGCACTTAAGATCTTATCAAACTGTTTCACAAGTTCTGGGGGAGATCTTTGGTCAATCTCAGCTCCCAATATCGCAATGGGAACCTTCACACCTGCACATAATCATTAGTAATAAGGTACACTTGCCCTACCACCCACACCACATAGAACTATGAGAGAAAGGGAAGCACCAAAGCACCAAAGCACCAAAGCACCAAATCTGTTAAACAATTCCTTTTCAGTAACATGGTCACCAGAATCTAATTGTTTTTACAAGCCTATACTAGTTCAAATGTATAATCACAGAAAGGAAGTATGATCTATTTGGCTTGGTATAAAAGTTGTACATGGGTATTTGTTCAGTGAAACACTGCCCTACAATATAAAAAACAGCAAAGGTTTAATGCCCTCATCCAAGTTAGTAATAGCTAATACTACAATGGAGGTATTACATAAGTATTATAAAGAAAAAGTAGTATTAAAGCCACAGAGAATTTCTAGAGATCTGGCATCTGATATGCTATGATAAACTATATATTTTATCCATTTTCAAGTCAAAAGGGATTCTAATAGTATACGGCAACATACATCTTTATATGATAAAATAATCCTAGTAAAATACAAAAACTCTTTTAGAGAATCAGCTAATAACACCAACCAAACCTAAACTTCAACTTTTGAGTAAGTATCATCACAACAGTTTCATGCTACAGTTTATGGAAAAAGAACTATTGATTCTAGGACAGAAGAATTTTGGCAATACTGTACAACATGCAGTTTCTGTTGGCGATCATCACATAAGGCCAGGTTTTCTCATCTCTGGACGGTGGAATGATCTTGCTAATTGTATTAGGTTACAAATATTGTGATGGTGAATTGACGGACCATTGATGAGTTGACTTCAGATATGTGCCTTGCTGTGCTTCTTCCTGATTCTTCAAAATGGGTTGTCAAAATAAGAACCACTAGAGAAAAGAGAGAGGGTAGCCATAACTTCATATTCTTGAATTTGGGCAAGTAGGTCTAGAGTGACTAAGATTTTCAGACACTTTACACAACAGTTACAGTGGCAAGAGAGAATCTTTTTGACTAAAATGGTATAAGAATCTTCAATTAAAATGACATTAATCATTTAGAAACTGCTCAGGCAATATGGCCTACTGAAAATAAACTGAATCCTACTGCAAGAGCCTATGCAAAACATTTCGCAGGGAGTTCAACCGGATGTTCCACCCTAAAGCTCAGCAGACCTAACCTTAAAGTCACTAAATCAAAAACAATTTGCTAATGAAATGAGAAAATCATAATTGAAATATTCAAAAAACTAGAATCTTACTCTTGATATCATCCACAGTCACAAATGTAGGATGTAACATCACAGCTGCTTGGATAAGAGCATCCTTTGCTAGTCCAACCACAACTTTAGCTGAGATAACCCAAAGACTTAATATTAGCCATCTCAGGTAATAAAGTGATCCTTAAACTGATGAAAAGATAAAATAGTTAAATCATATGCAATTGCAAAAGTACAGCACATGGTTGTCTAAAAATAGTAAAGATATGCTAATGAAACCACTTAAGACATAAAGCATAAATGAAAACTCACCACCCCAACAGAAGCCAGCAGCTCCAATTGCTGCAACCCCTTTACTTTTCAAAGCATTAATTACTAGCTTTGCATCCTCCAAACCTTTATCCTAAAAGAGCAATTGCAATGCTTCAGAGCATAAAACTTCAAAAGTGATGCAACATTAAGCATTAGATTATTGTCTAGGTAAAGAGATATAGTAAAATAGCAGTTACTATAGTGGTGAACAAAGCCAGAATGCACCCCGTAAATTCAAAATCAAACCTACATCGAATTGTAAAGAAACTAAAGACATTCTATAAATTTAGGAGAGTCTAAAACAGAATTGGAACTAAAAAGAGTAAAATTAAGAATCAAATAAGGTCCTTTCTTATACAACTAGACATAAACAATTTCAGGTATATGTCAAAAGGCCACTAACCACTCCATGGTCCCTTAGCCAAACACCTAAAGGTCTACCAGATCTCTTGGGAACATAGGGATCTCCATATAAGAAGTCAGGAGCCACCACATAGAACCCAGCAGCTGCAACCTTGTCTGCAAGTTTTCTATACAATCAAAAGCAACTGAAATTAGCTCCAGAAGCTTGTACCATTCAACTCTAGCTGCTAGATAGAACAAACTATGTAGTTAAAATAAATTGATGTCATGCCACCAGCCACCCTACCACAGACTCACTCCCATACTATCACAATCCCATAAAATAATCTAATTGCACCAAAAATCAGTTAGAGGCATGCCAAATTTTAATTTGCTAAATTATAATTTTCAGAATCCGTATTCTCATATCAAAAGTAGTTATTTTCATTTTTCTAAATGTTACAATGAGAGGTCACTCCACATTTTAAGCCAAGAATAACCAGCATCGATAGGAGAGAACACTTCAATAAAAGAACAATCAATCCATACAACTATTGAAAAATGGAAGCAAGATATATCATCTAATACAATTTTCGCCGGATGTCGGTGAGTCATAAAATTGAATGTCATGAGATGTGCGACCACATTGATGGACTGCCAGAAGCATTCAGTATGTCAAACAGCCTTGCTATGTCGCCTTTCTATCTTAAAAACTTGAATTATTATACTGTTTATTCCAACCACTAAAAAATTTTTTTTTTTCTGTTATAATAGCCTTGCCTGAGATATAAGTATAATAAGGCCTATCTTGGCATTGTGATTCCGATTGGAGAGTGTAATATAAAATTGCATTTGAAAGCTCTCAACGCAATTGCAAAAGCAAGTTTTTACCTGCTTTTGTGATTAAGATTAAATCACTTGTGATTGGGATTATTTACTGCAAATTTTAACTTGTTCGGGCAATGTATTTACCGTCAAATTCAATAATTGTGATCAAATGCAACTCTAGTCGCAATGCCAAACAGGTATTAAAGCAAAGGAATACACTACACACATTCCAGTATTGATATGCTGATAGATGAAAATTTTGGTTCCATAATTAACATGGGCAGATTAGATTAATTTCTTAATTCCTTAAAGAGTGATAATACTAATGTGATGACTTTAAGAGCTAATAATAACAATGGGAACACAGTGAGCAACAGCCTAAGTGAATTGTCAATGAGAACTCTAGATTTTAGCTCTTTCCTTCACTGGCCAGTTATCTCAGTATGGTTATGTACTTTTTAGGAAAAGAGGCAGGCAATAGAGGAGTAAGTAAATAAAACCTAAGGACAAAATGTATCAGGGAATATTAGTACCAGAAGATTTCAATTATTCTTCAAGATAAAAAAAAAAAAAAAGAGTATAATAAAATCTATTTTTGAATGGAAAAGTAAAAACTAGAGCAAAAACATGGAATTCGAAATCCAATGAAACACAGATTTGGGACAGCCTGTCCCACAGAAGAACAAGTATCAATATGAGATTTGAAAAGTAACATCTTTAAAGTAACGACTACATTTTCCAGGAGTCATAGAAGAGACAATAAAGGCAAAACATCAGCAAAAATTGGTTAACTTGCAGAATTAGTCTTACCTTAGGTTTGGTGCCTCATATCCTGCAGAGCCACGACAAGAACAACGAAATTAGCAGATAATCGAGATGATGGCCATGATTATCATGATCATGAGGACAACATTTTCATGGAGGAAAGACATACAATTGCAGAAACAATGCTAAATGAAAGTAAATATATAGTAAAAGAATACCAAAACCATGATAAAGGAAAAAATCTGTTACAGATGGATGAGGAACAATGAAACAAGCACCCCTAACGTCCTTCTGCTCTACCAATTTGTTTGAACAATGAAACAGGCAATGCATCATCAATTTCAAACAAAAGCCAGATAGAATATGTTCAAACACAAAAGAAAAAAAAAAACCCAAATTAAAGACTGAAGCAGAAATGTGAACAAAAAAGTGAAGAGCTTGGAGTCGGGCAAATTTTGGGGGAAATGGGTAATTACCAAAAACATCAGAGACAAGAAGAACAGCAAGTTTGGAGTCAAAAGATCCAGTGACATAAGTCATGAACCCAGCAAGCTCCTCAACATGACCAACTCCACTTCGAGGATTCAATGTTGGTGGGTTTGAGCAGCACTGAGAAACTGACATTCTCCCTTCTTTCTAAGTAAACTTTACCCTTTTTGTTTGATCAAACAAAAACACTAACTAGAAATGAAAAGGGCAAAAATGTACGTCACTTTTTTTATAAGATGGTAGTGTGACGATAAAGGAAGCATAAATCAATTTGGAAACATTTTACTTTCTGTTTTAGGGTATTAGGAAAATCATAGTGAACGCTCAAAACAAGATTCGTACATCATCTGTGGCGTCACCATATTTGGAGGCGTTTGGCTAGGAAAGTGAAGGTATCTTCGAGAAGCAAAAATCAATTTGGAAACATTAAGGTTGCGATTAGTTTATGAAAATATATATATTTTTATTTTTATTTTTTATTTTTTGAAATTTAAAAGATATGTTTTCTATATAAAATAAAAATTTATTTTTAAATATAAAATTTGTGAGAATATATTTGGTACGTGTATTTTTAAAATAAAAAATATTAAAATAACAATTAAATAAATTACATCTTTTAAAATTATATAATTAAATAATAAAAGTAAATTATAATTAAAATAAACATAAAAATTCAAATAAAAAATTTATTAATCATTCAATAACTGTAAATTTTATAATATAATGATAAAATATCATCAACTTTTAAAAAAAACTCAATTTTTATATGAAAAATAAAAATGAACCCACAAAAAACGCTACTTTTTTTTTTTTTTTTGGGATGCTTTCATGCTGGGAATTTCGAAGCAAGTGGGAACTTCAAGACTTCAAGCAATACAAGTGGTGACCGGTTAGGCACTAAGACCTCATGATTCGAATCCGGAAAATTTGGATGCTTTCATGCTACTTTTGTAAGTGTTTTTGGGTTTTACGATTGTAGAAATATTATTTTGGAGATCTCAAGATTCGAACCTGCTCCTTAGCAATTTGTCTCAAAATAAAATAAAAATTTTTCAAATTTCATATTTTCAACTTTTCCTTTTCCTCCATTCCATTTTCATGAAAAATAATCAAAATAATTTTTTTTATTGCATATTTTCAACTTTTTCATTTCCTCTTTTAAATTTTCATTGAAAATAATCAAAACAATTTTTTTATTTTGACTTGTTTTTATTTTTATTTTTAAATTTTTATTTTATTTTTTTAATCAAACAAATTTTCTAATTCATTTTCTATTTTTTACGAAAATAAAAATAAAAAACAGCTTTTATTTTTTTAAACCAAGCACACACTAACTTTCTGTTTGGGGTATCTAGAAAATAATAGTTGACCCTTTTGACCGAAAAAGATTCTTACATCATCGCTAGATAGGGTGTTTGGTTGGATAAGTTATATTGGGAATTTGATTCCATTCATCATTATATCTAATGATTTCAAGAAATGGTAGATATTTGGATTCAGCTGAAATAAAATGAGAGATTTTCATGTTTTTAAGAGAATTTAAGATATTTATTGATATTTTACATAAAAATAATAAGAAAATTTTAAAATTTTATTTAGATAGACCTTTATAATTTATTATATTTAAATGAGTTTTTAATTTTTAATTTATTTTTAAATAAATCTTAAACTTTTAATTTATATCTAAATAATCTTTTAATATAAATTATTTTTCATGTAAAATGAGGATTTATTTAAATATAAATTAAAATAAAAAATTTGTTTAGATGTAATAAAAATATAATGATTTATTTTAAAATAATAATAATAATTTAAAATTTTTTTTAATGTTTTAACTTTTATTATATTATCGTTAATTATAATATTAATTGATGTTACGTGAATTACACATGACAAAGAGTTATATTTAAATTACTTATTTATTGAACGTGTTAAATTATTTATTTATACAACATGTAAATTATTTTATTTAATATTTATAAAATTAATAAATAATTTAAATTTATTTAAATTATTTATATATTAAATAATAATTTTATAAATAAATATTTTAAAAATATGTATATGTATATTTTATCAAATTGTGTGTGAAGTCTAATTATTATTCTACATAAAGCAAATACCTGGATCGATTACTCAAGGGTATTTGGGATTTTTTTTTTTGACATAGAATATATTTTGAACTTCCAAGGAAGGCAGTCAAATGTATAGTGGAAGGCAACATAGCTTAGATTTTTTATTAATAAATTATTTATTGTAAACAAGTAAATTGCTAATTTGTTTATATATAAAAAAAAAAATTGTTTTTTTTAATATTAGACTTCAATTTTTTGAAAATTTGTAGTCTTTTGTGTATATGTATAGTTTTATGAAAAATTAGTCTTTTTGTATATTAGGCTATAGTTTTATGAAAAATTATAATCTTTTTGTTTTAAGACTATGATTTTTTTGAGAAAATATATGTTTTTTTATATTCTTTTTTGTTGTATAATACATTAGACTGCCTTTTTTTTTTAGAAAGCATAATATTTTTGTATATTCTTTTTTTTTTCTTTTGTATGGTACATTAGGCTACGACCTTTTTTAGAAAACTTAGTATTTTTCTGTCTATTCTTTTCTCTGTTTAGTACATTAGACTACAATTTTTGGAAAAATTATAATCTTTTGTGGAATTACTTAAAAAAAATAAAAATAAAATTTATTTTAGAACTAAAAATTTGTTAAATATATTATAATTTTAAAAAATAAAAATAATAATTATTTTAGAATTAAAAAAATTGTTAAATATATTATAATTTCTTCTAACATTTCTTTTTAAATTCTACTCAAACAAGTGTACAAGGTTGTCATATTTTGGATCATAATAAAATTCTTTATTAATTTACATTTTTTTAAAATACAACTACTACATAGGAAAATTTATGATTTCACAAGTAAAATAAATTAAATAATAAAAATGTTTCAAAAGTAGAAATCAATAATTTTAAATAATTAAAATTTTTGTTAAATATATTTTAATTTCAAAAAATTAAAAATTTTAAAAATATATACATATGTTATTAATTAATTATTATATTTTTATTAAAAAATAAATAAAGTAGAAAGGAAAAAGAAAATAAAAGGGAAGTAATTTCTATATAAAAAAGATATTTAACCTTAAGTTAGGTGTTTAAGGATTGAGCTTGGGATGCCTTTGCATGTGTTAGCTTGGGTGTTGGTTTGGTATGTAATTTGTTTGATATTGAATGATAAAATGGATCGAAACTAATATTTTTTGAAGCAAATATTATGAAAAATAATATTTTGGAGAAATATTAGAACAAGATCATTACTTTGTATCTAAATTTTGAGAAAATGTATAAATTAGCATCTAAAATATAATTTGCACTCTAGATTTTCAAATAATGTATTATTTTAATCCAAATTTTAATATTATTAACTTAAATAGCTTATATGTTATGTAGTCAATATAATTTTGTTATATGCATATTATTTATTAAATAAAATGTTAAATTGTGTGTGAAGTCTAATTATTATTCTACATAAAGCAAATACCTGGATCGATTACTCAAGGGTATTTGGGATTTTTTTTTTGACAGAATATATTTTGAACTTCCAAGGAAGGTAGTCAAATGTATAGTGGAAGGCAACATAGCTTAGATTTTTTATTAATAAATTATTTATTGTAAATAGGTAAATTGTTTATTTGTTTATATATAAAAAAAATATTGTTTTTTTTTTAATATTAGACTTCAATTTTTTGAAAAATTGTAGTCTTTTGTGTATATGTATAGTTTTATGTAAAATTAGTCTTTTTGTATATTAGGCTATAGTTTTATGAAAAATTATAATCTTTTGTTTTAAGACTATGATTTTTTTGAGAAAATATATTTTTTTATATTCTTTTTTGTTGTATAATACATTAAACTGCCTTTTTTATTTTTAGAAAGCATAATATTTTTGTATATTCTTTTTTTTTTTCTTTTGTATGGTACATTAGGCTACGATTAGGATTGAGCTTGGGATGCCTTTGCATGTGTTAGCTTGGGTGTTAGTTTGGTATGTAATTTGTTTGATATTGAATGATAAAATGGATCGAAACTAATATTTTTTGAAGCAAATATTATGACAAATAATATTTTGGAGAAATATTAGAATGAGATCATTACTTTGTATCTAAATTTTGAGAAAATGTATAAATTAGCATCTAAAATATAATTTGCACTCTAGATTTTCAAATAATGTATTATTTTAATCCAAATTTTAATATTATTAACTCAAATCGCTTATATGTTATGTAATCAATATAATTTTGTTATATGCATATTATTTGTTAAATAAAATATTAAATATTTTGTAAAAACCTTCAAATGGATATCGCATGACAAAAATGATTGATTGATCCCAGAAAGTTTTTACGGTTCAAGTGAAAAATATATATATTTTAATGTATATTGAAAAAAGATGTTGATGGTATGTGTAGTTAACAAATAACTTGATAATATTTGTCAAATTTCACATATATAAGTTGATACAGTTAGCGGTGTTAGAGTTTCGATTAATATGGTATATAATTTGAAAGTTCAATGTGCTAATTGTACATTATTTGAAAATTCAAGATGCAAATTGTACATTTTATTTCTCTAGGTATCAATTTGTTTATATTCCTAAAGTTTATGTATGAAAAGTATAATTAACTCTATTAAAAAACATCAAGGAGGGCTTCAGATTCCCCTTATTTTCTTCCTTTTTAATACCATTAGAAATGTAAGATTCTTGATGTAAAAAAAAAAATCAATCAAACTAAAAAGTATCATATTATGAAAAATAAAATTCCAATCAGAAATCCTATTTTCCACCAACCAAATGCCAACTTAAAGTTTTCCTTTTTAGTAGGAATATAAACTTGAAAAACAATATTATTTACTATCTTTTTATGATAAAGGCATGAAAAGGGCATGCGTCATGTTGCTTGAAAATGCATGAAAAAAAATTCCTTTGCACCTAATTGTCTGATAAGTTTTTTTTTTTATAAATAAAAAAATTTTATTTATTCAAGAAAAACAAAAATTTTGCTACATCAAAACTATACTAGCTAATGTGTCTAAGATATAGATAATCATACAAAGAATTATAAATAAAAAATAGTCTTTAAGCCTTAATATATAAAGGTTTCTATTAATTGTTAGTAGTTTAGAATGTTGTGTATTGGTGAATAGGTTTAATATTTATTTTAATTATTCATAGTTTGAATAATCTATAACTTTAAATAAAAACTATCCTCTTTTAACTATTGAACGAATATATTGACAATGTAAAAAGAAAGGAATTAAAGGGTAATTTTGGACTTGAAAAACTAAGGGAAAATTCTCTAAAAGTTTCTCAAAAGTAGTTTTAATATTAATTAATTTCTTTGCCATTCTTTTTCTTCTGTTTTTCTTTCATTTTGTAATTCTGGGTTTCCTTTCATTTCTTTTTTGTATTGTGAATTTTATGTGGGTTTGAAATTTTCTTGCATGTGTTTTTTTTGTTTATTTTTTATTCATATTCTTTCTGCTTTGCTTAATTTGTTGTTTTCTCATTTTTGTTGTTTACCAAAGCTTTTTCATTTGCCATTTCACTCTCTGCCGCCTAAACTGATATCTCAATTGCTTTAGTGGTTGGTGGCATGAATGGAAAAGTACCCAACCTATCTAGACTCATCACCATCTTTTGACTTCTCCATAAATTTTTTTAGACCTCAACATTGGACGTCATATTTAGGTTTGACAACCATGCCATTATATCAATATGATACCATTATAGCCACAGCTAGTGGTTCCACTGTCATCATAAAAGTCACCACATTGCTAGCTACTCCATCATCAAGCATATCTAAAACAATTACTTATCTGGTTCGTTTAGGTTTGAATCTTTCTTTCACCAACCAAAGCATGAGTATGCCTCTCTATCACCATTCACTTATCTAGTATGTCCACGTCTGACTATATGGGTTTTCTTTATATGAAGCTAATTTTGGTTGGGAAAAACCTATATGGGTTAGTTCTGTTGCCTATAAAATTTTTGCATGTCAAGTTTGCATCAATTGCATTTGGATTTTGGATGATGTAATGTTAGATGCAAGGATTTTGATTTATTAGCAACTTGAAATAAAAATTTTTAAATTTTTTGAATATTTGAATTCTAAACTAATGCTCTGAATTATTGGGTTTCATATGTGCTTTTAGCTCTAAATTGGCTTTTTTTTGTTGGCTTTTACCAGAGATGATAGAGTAGTGGGATAAAATCTTGGAGGTATCTTATAAGCCCTCAAAAAAGATTGAGCTCCAAGCTGATTGACTGGTTTGAGAAGTTAATAGTTAAGCTAATGTAAGATTTTTCACAACCTTAGCATTATTTGTTGGGTAACTTTGCTTTCGCTCTTAACAAAATTCTTCCCACTAAAGATCTTCCTGTCAAAGGCCACTTCATTATAAGCTAAAACTACTTAAACTCCTACTTAGTAAAATCTTTCAATGAAAGTCTCTATTCCTTAGTTAGAGAGGATAAGAAAATATTCTTTCTTATTTATGCTTTTTTGACTAAAATGCTTACCTTTACTATTACTTTAGTAAAATGGTTGCAATTGAACTAATTAAATGGATTTAATTTTTTAGTCAATTACCTATTATTGTATGTTACTAATATTTTTTTTTAAGAATGCTTGAATGGTGAATTTCTCAAGGTTGGCCTTAATCCAAAGTTTGCCTCTATAGTTGCATATAATTGATATACGTGTCCCTAACTCATCTGTTTTACTTATGAATCAAGTTTCATTTTTAATTTATAAACTATGTACCATCACATCTAATCCTTTTTTTAATTACTCTATTTACAAGTTTGATGCAGATGGGCATATTAGCTTCAATTAACAATTTATATATAACATTAGTTCATTTCATTGCAAATATAGGCCATAAACATCAAAATAAAAACAAATCTAATTTGTTTCTTATTGACGCTTTGTACAAATTCTTTTTCAAGGTAATCATAATTGCTTTCTTTTTTCAATTTTCAATTTTAATTACTTTGAGTTTTGATTGATCTTGCCATAGCAATAGACATTTTGATTGTTTTATATATCTTGAATTACTTATTTTTTTTATTTCTTTTAATTAATCAAATCTATTTTGTTAATTTTTTTTTCTTGAATCTGTTATCTGAAAAAAGGTTAGTTAAATTATTGGTGGAACTCGTATTGGGTTACCTTTGTTTTTCAAAATTCAGTTGTAAATATGTAAAATTCATTTTTCCTTCCTTTTTCCACCATCCTTCTCCTTTCTCCTAATTTTTTTTCCCTTTACATGTCTATTTTTATTAAGATAAAAAATGAACAAAAAATCCTATGCCTCTTTCTCACTTGTTCTATCTCATATGCATATTAGGTAATTTTAGTGAAATAGAAATATTGTATACTAGAAAGAACTAAGATATGGGTGGTTATATGACATAATAAGGTGTTATTACAACATAGAAAATGGTAGGGGTGGAATGATTGATGAAACCAATCACATTTTGCATGATATTTATTTAGGACCTTAATAACATCAACTCCAATCAATGGAAAAAAAGTTGTTTTTGCTATATGAAGTTGTATTCAACTATTCGGTTGCTAGGTACAACTAAAAATTTGGTTAAAAAATTCTCACTATAATTTACCTAAATTAGAGTTTCCTCATTTTTAGATAACATTTCAGCCATTGGTTTTGTTTTTATGAATCATACACATTGTTCAAGACAATAATTCATGTCTTGGAATTTATTTAATGAGGATTAGTTTGAAAATTTATGTCTTTTAAGATGATATTAATGTGTTTCTAGCTTATCAAATCCACATCCATATGCAGTGGATAAAAAAAAAAGTAGATTGGCTAGCTATATGTTCTATTTTGGGATTAATGGAACCTGAGCATTTGGAAATACTAGCTTATATTCATTAATTGGTTTTAGGTCATAATCATTCATTGTTCCTTCATATTTAGATTTAAATAGGCAGAAAGAAGTGCCTGCCTCCCCTATTTGCATTTATGATAGTAAAGCTTGGATTAATATTGCAATGGTTTATGTTCTATAGATTATGCTAAAACTCTCTAAAAGCTTACTTCTTCCCTCATGCCCTCTATTTTTTTTTTCATACCATTTTTGCCTTTTAGTAATTGTTTTATGTATTCAAGATATGAGGCTAGCATATAAGGTTTATAATTTTACAAAAGAAGAAAAATAAAATTATTGCACGATTTGCAATGAGGCTTTGGCTGAATTAAGCAAGGTTGAGTTCAGAATTAGAAGCTAGGAAAAAGACCAAGGAAAAAATAGTGGATGACTTTTTGGTGTCCAAAAAGCACTATGATCAGCAAATCGAGTTTGCTTTAAAAACTGTTCCCGATGCCTTTGACTTGGAATTAGATAAGGTGAAGTTCAAATTTGTTGAGTTAAACCTAGATTTATTCGACATCAACTTGGACAACATAAGGTTCAGTCCAGCTCTAGCATAGGTGGAGAATGATAAGGATGATGATGACAAGGATGAAGATGTCAAGGTAGACACTGAGATTGAAACTGCCATAAAGAATGAAGCTACTGAGCCTAAGGTTAAGGTTGGTGCTGGTAGACTTCTAACTCATGTTCTTGAAGAGCAAGAAAAGGGAAGAGCCAAAAAAAAAGAGGCCTGAAAGAATAGTTTTTCTTTTTTTTTTTTTATCTTTAATGAATTGTTATTGATAATTTTTGTATTTTTTAAGATTGGGTTTTTTGTGAAGATCTCAAATCATACCTTGCAAAGACCATTCTAACAAACTTCTATCAATTCAGATCTTATAAAGACCACTCCATTAAATTTTTGTCAAGTCAAATTTTGTTATTGAAATAGAAGTATATTTTTTGCCCAAGTTTTAGCTCTATTTTGTCTTTTTTATTTCATAGCTTATTTTTATTATGCATGATTGCTTAAGTAGCTTGGATAAGATAAGCTGACCAATTTGATTTAATAAATTAACTTGAGAATTCGATTTGAAGGTTACACAAGTGTCAGCTCGATGTAATATTATGGTCGAGGTTATTACTTTAATTTGAAATCAGATAACTCCTTCTACTGACCTGAGTCGAAGACTTTGGATTTCATACTTTGTTATTAGATCGGATATAACTATATATAAATCATCTTGGATTTGGCTTTAATTTTATAAGTGTGAGCTCGGTTGATATCTAGGCTTTAGACTTCATCATACACTAAGTATAGTTTGAACAAGGTTAATACTTTTATTCAACTCTATAACTGCATAGTATGAGTATTTTCTAAAATTACAAGTCTAAGCTTGACTCTATGCA
This sequence comes from Durio zibethinus, assembly GCF_047325235.1. NCBI lineage: Eukaryota > Viridiplantae > Streptophyta > Magnoliopsida > Malvales > Malvaceae > Durio > Durio zibethinus. The sequence goes on from NC_143165.1 coordinate 16,346,845, forward strand.
TTTTCACTAGTAGTAAATTTTAAGGTTGTTTATAATTTATGTCCTCGATATTGGATTATCGTTCATATCTTACAACTTGTAAGTCACATCATTGACAACCTCTCTAACTATGTAGGGGACCTTTCAATTTAGGGCTAACTTTTCATCTCTATCATCTACTCCTGAGGTTTTTACATTTTTAAGTATCAGGTTGCCATTCTTAATATTCTTATATTGGACTTTTTTATTATAGAAATTAGACACTCTCTACTAATAAGCTACTATCCTAGTTAGGGCTATGTCTCCTTGTTTTTTAGCCAAATCCAAATTAGCCTAAGGGTTTCCTTATTTCTTTATTCAAATTCGAGCTCAACTCAAAGACTCGGGAGGTTGATTTCCATAGCACTATGACCTCTATTCCAAAAGCTAAATTAAAAGGAGTTTTTCTCGTAAGGACTTTGGTGATACACCAAGCAACTTGTCAACCTACTTGCCTTTAGCTTCATCTAATTTTTTCTTAAGAGCTTTCAATATGGTCTTTTAGGCTACCTTGACTTAGTTATTGGATTAAGGGTGGGGGACTAAGGTGAACCTTGGGTCAATATGGATTTAGAACACTATTCTTTAAATCTTGGATTGTCGAACTATTTCCCATTATTAGTTATTATGGACTGAGGTGACCAAATCTACAAATTATGTTCCTTTAAACAAAAGTTTCAACTTGAGGTTCAATTGTGATAGCTAAGGCATTGATTTCAAGCCATTTGGTGAAATAATCAATTGCTACTAACACAAATCTCTTCTACCTTATGGCTAGGGTGAAAAGATCAAAGATATCCACTACCTATTGTATAAAAAGCCAATGATTGATGATATGAGTCAGCATGATTGATGGGAAATGTTGTATGTGTGTAAATTTTTTGCATTTATCACATTTCTTCACTAGGTTAGTTGCATCATTGCAAATGGTAGGCCTGTCATTATCTTGTCTAAGTACCTTGTAAGCCAAAGATCGAGGTTTGAGGTGACTACCACAAATTCTTTTATGGATTTTTATAAGCATAATTTGTTTCCTCTTCATCTACATATCTTAGGTAAGGTAAGCTAAAAGATCTTATGTACAATTTCCCATTGATCATGGTGTATCGAGGAGCTTTTCCTACTAGAACCTTAGCTTGAACTTTATTTTCGAGTAGCTCACCAGTCATCAAATAAGCTTGGATTAGAATTATCCATGACTCTTTCTGTTCAACTTGGCTAACGAATTTCTCATTAATACTTTTCTATTTTAACTCTTCCATTAGGGCATGAGCTGAGTTGTTAGTTGCTATTCTAGATGCTAGTTTGGACAATGAATTAGCTAAGGTGTTTTTTTACCTTATATTTTTCTAACCTTGCCTTAGTGAATTCGACCAAATGTGCTAGTACTTTGTCCAGATATTTTTTTATTCCTTTTTCTCGAGCTTCGAGCTCTTTATTTATTTGACTGACCACAAGTTGAAAATCGTCATACAATATAATGCTTTTTATGTTTAGCTTAACTGCCAATCTTAGGCCAGCAATCAATGCTTCGTATTTAGCTTCATTATTCAAAACTTTGAATGCAAACCTCAAAGCATATTAAAACTATAGATTCTTTAGGTTGATTAGAATAAGGCCAACTCCACTTTTTTGGATAGTAGTTGACCTATCAATGAAAAGTTTTTACATTTATTCTTTTTTAGTCTTATCGATCTCTCAAGGCTAATCATCAAGCTGAGCCTAGGTGCATTTTGTTACATAATCTGCTAACACTTGTGATTTTAAGGCCAACTTAAGGATTTGCCTAAATGGCTGGTTAGCACCTAAGGATTTGCCTGAGTCACGCTAAGTCTAGGTGTATTTCAAGGGTTGATTGTGTTTTCACTGAGCTTCACTGTCCATTTGATTAATCTTCTTGATAATTCTATCTTTTATAGGATTTATCTAAATGGCTGGTTGATAACACCTAATTATATAGTATTTTTACATGCAAAAGAAGTGTTACATTTAAAAACTAGATGATTTTTTATGCTTTTTATGTTATTTTCATGATTTTAAGATTTTAAGCTCATGGATATCATTTTCATGCAAGCTATGTAAAAAGCAATTTTGGCCTAATCTTGAAAGCTCATAACTGGACCCCCTTGATCTATATTTATAGAGTTTCACTTTCATAAGGAGTTTCCTATGATGTATTCAACCACCTTAATTTCAAGAATGATTGTATGTAAATCTATTCTCACTTGGACTCCTTCATGTTCGGCCAAAAAAAAGCTTGATCCAAGCTTGATTCTTTTGCTTAACTATGATAAAATTATGTTTGTATAAGGATTCTATATTCGGCTAGATCACTTTCAAGAAGGAATCAATTACACATATGATATTTAAAGAGTTTCAAGCTACCATGGACTTTGGCATGATCTGCCAAAGGAATTTTATCTAAAAAAGAACTTTATCTATTTGGCCATATAAATAGAAAACTTAATTTGTAAAATCATAGACTCTTTAAGCACTATCTTTTTCGATTAAAACTCCATCTAATAAAGCATTTATGCAATTTTCATCATAATAAATGTCAGATACATTTAGCCAAGAAGAATTTGAAGTCCATCACAAATCTCTTTGTTTGGCCTTGAAGATTTTTGTTTAGAGTAGGATTTTAGCCTTTTGAATTTCAAGAATTGGATAAAAATAAATTTTTCTTATTGAATTTCATCATACCAAACCTAAGCAGGGGATTTGATCAAGATTTATTCAAGACATAATGAATAGCCAAGATTGTATCTTCAAAGTCTCATTCAACCAAGCATACCTAAAGAAAAGAAGTCCTATTTGGTCATGCCTCTTTGGAAGATAATGATCAAGCTTATCGTTTAAAGTTTAAATTTGAAAATAATTCTTGTAAATCCTACAACTTGGCTGAATCCTACTTTATAAATAAGAAGGCCATTCATCCTATCATTTTATTCCATTCCTTACTTTTTTTCTCTTTTTTAGTTCTTAATTTTAGTTCTTTTATTTCTTTAGTTGAGTTATCGGCTTAGGTAACAAATTTGCCTATAACAAAGCTTTTAATTCTTTAAATTCTTTTTCAATCAAAGAAGTATTCTTTTTCCCAAATCTCTTTTGCATTTCAAGCCTTATTTTTTTTCTTAATTTTGACAAGCATTATTTTTATTTACAAATTTGATTCAAACATTCCTTTACTTTTTGCAAGATTTGGCTACCATTTTTTTTTTATGTTTTACAAGTTCTTTTCATGTAATCTTTATTTCAAGTATCTACAAGTAATTTGGTAATAACTCTTTCTTGTTTTCAAGATTTCAATTTCTATTTCTTTTAAGATTTTGTTTTGGTTCTTGTCTTTGACTTACCAAGTGACAATTAGTTAAGTAAGATCTAAGCTTACACATTGCTTTTAATCTTTACTTTTCTTCATTCTACAATCAACCCTAAATTTCTAATTATTTAGATATAAGATCTTAGACTTTCACCATTGGTACTTGAATAGCAACCCAATATTTTCATCTATAGTCTTTAAGGAGATAATACTAAAATACTTTTATTTATTACTTGATCTATGTACTTGCAGGCTATATGAAAGTAGCAAACACTAGTCGGTCAAAACATTGATTAAGTGAGCTTGAAAATATGGCCTAAGATTTTTAACTAACGTGACAACTGTGTAAGCCAATTTTTCTATCTTGGTTTAGTTCATTTAGAACCTTGTCAGAACCTTGCTCATAAAATATACCAGCCTCTACCTCTTTTCTTCATCTCTGACTAGTATCGAGTTGATTACCTGGTCATTATAGCAACATATAGGTATAGGACCTGTCGAACCTCGACTTAAATAAGAAAAAACTCTTTGAACGCTTCAAATGCTCTTTGACATTGAGGTGTCCATCTAAATACTGAGATGTTCCTGAAGATTCTAAAGAATGGTAGACATCAATATTTGATTTGGACATAAATTTATTTAAAGTAGCTATTTTCCAAGTTTGCCTCTACATTTCTTTTACTAAGGTCCGTGCTTTTATGTCAATAATGGCATGAACCTTTTTGGGGTTTACCTCTATGCCCCTTTGGTTAAGCACATAACCATGAAATTTTTCTAATGTGACCCTAAAAACATATTTGCTCGAATTTAGTCTCATGTTATACCTTTTAAAAGTATTGAAGGCTTTCTCTAGATCTTTCAGGGGCTCTTTTGAGCTTTTTCTCTTCATAACCATGTTGTCTACATATACTTCCATGTTTCGACCTATCTGATCTTTGAATATTTTGATTAGTAGTCTTTGGTAGGTCGCTCTAGCAATTTTCAAGCCAAAAAGGATGACCTTGTAGATGTTTAAGCCTTTTCGATGATAAAGGCTATTTTTTTCTCATCTTTTTTTAGTGTCTTTATTTGATTATAGCCAGAGTAGGCGTCTATAAAATTGAGCAAGTCATGTTCGACATTATTATCCTTCAGTTGATCTATGCTTGGTAGAGAAAACTTATCTTTTGGATAAACTCTAATAAGATCAATAAAGTCTATGCACATTCTTCATTTTTCATTATTCCTTTTTGTTATTACTACATTGGTAATCTAGTCAAGGTAGTAGGTTTTCATGATAAAGCTTGCTTTTGGTAATTTGCTGACCTCTTCTTCTATTGCTTTCTACTTATTTAGGCAAAGCTTTTTTTTTTAAGAACTGATTTTATGTTCAAATCAGTGTGTAGTTTGTTGACCATTATCTGAGGATTTATTCTGGCCATATCAAATGGGGTCTAAGCAAATAGGTCAGCATTGTCTCTTAAGAGCTGAATTAGATGCTCTTTACAACCAAGCTTCATTTTAATTTGTATGCATTTTTCATAATTATTTTTCAAAATGATAGAGAGATGAGTTTTTTTGCCATTTCTAGTTGGTTGTCATCAATCTCTGGTCTTTAATAAGTTATTTCTTTTTGCTCTATTAGGTCAAGATTGGTTCCTCTGAGAATGATGAATCTCAACATGGTTGTTCATTGATTGTTAGTAGAATAATGTGTAAAAAAGTCAAGCTAAACAAAATATAGAATTATATTTTGAAATTTCTTTAACTAGCTTAAAAGCTTGGTTCTGTTGACATGCATGTATGTTGTCTTAAGAGCTTGGCTTCTGTAGAATCATTCAAAAATTGCAAAAATTTTTAACATGTACAATTGTAGAGCTTGAGAGCTCAAAGCGACTCAAAATCTTATTTTTTTTTCTAATATATTTCTTGTTGCTTTTTACCAAAGTTGTCTTGTTTTGTTTCTTCATCTTTCCTAACCTTTACCCCAATCACATGTTTTTTTAGCTTTTTTGATTTTGGTCGAACTGTTAGTATGCTTTGTAGTCTTACCTTTGATTGTTGTCACATAACATTATCACACTATAGACTGATTTCTTCTTACTTTCCAATTTTGTTTAGCATAAAAAACTTGATCTTCAGGAGTGGAGCTAAGCTAATCAACCTCATAACAGTTTGGCTACATCAGCCTAGGATCATGTTGAATGCCGACAGAACATCCACTACCATAAATTTTATAACCGCGATGATGGTCCTTGGCTTAGTACCTAAAATGATTAGTAGTTTAATAGTTCCCTTTATTGATACTTGTTCATTCTCAAAATTGATAAAGGTGGTAATGAATGCCTTTAAGATTTCTTCTTTTATGCTTGTCCTTAACATTGTGGCATAGCGTAACACATCAATCGAGCTCCCATTATCAAATAGGATCCTTCTCACCACATAATTGTGTACCATAATGGTCACCACTATTGCGTCATCTAATTGAATCCCTTTCAAGTTTTTCGAGCTAAAAAAGATTGTCTCATCTTTTCAATTCTTTTTTTTCTTGGCCAAGGATCCTATGGCCATTACCATTCCTTAATCAAACTACTTTTAGGCCAAGGTAGAGCTCCCACCAATTATTATATTGATTATGCCCGCAATAGGCCTGTTGTCTACAGCTCAACCTTTTCTTCTTTTTGCTTATTTCTCCAGTTACCACCTCCTCAGTTTTCTTCTTGTTTGTTGTTTTAGTTCCTTCCTGCCTCTTTTCTCTAGTTGCCCCTTTTGTAATCTGGCTTGCCTTAACCCTTCTTGCTCGATATACAAACATGCCTAATCAACCTTTTTTAATCAAACTCTTTATTTCATTCTTCAGGTTGACGTAGTCTTCTATGTTATGACCGATGTCTTAGTGAAATGTGCATTTTTTGTTGGATTTCTTCTTGTATTTTGCCTTAGAGGCTTTGGCCATCTAAGGTTAGGGTCTATTTCTATATTCATTAGAATCCTCTCTAAAAAAGTATTTAGAGTTGTGTAATTCCTCTATCTACTTTGGCTCCTGACCTTAGGGTACCCCGGTAATCTCCATCTTAGGGAAGATCATAGATTTCTTTCCTTTTATTTTTCAACTGAGGAAAATGGATGAGCTTCTCCCTCCTCAGCCATCGAAGAGAAGGAATGAGCCTCTCTTACCTCAATTTTTTATTGTAGCTTTAGCATTTATATATTTTTTCATGAGAAGTAGCACGTTGGCAAATGCTTTGGTGGTTCTAGGGAAAAGGTAAGCTTTAAGTGGTATTCTTTGTCACTAAGTCCATTGGTCAACATGATAATTGCAACAGTTTGTTCTAAATTTTTTACTTGAAGGGTTTCTATGTTAAAATGCATTACGTAATCTTTTCAAAGAATATGAAAAATGTTCAAGCTAGAGGTCAGTCGAGGAGGAAAAAGAAAGGAGAAATGTAAAAGTAGAAGAGTATGAGATGTCCAGATAATACTTGGATGGCCCTATTTATAGGCAAAGATGAGGGGTTTTGGGGCAATTTAGGTAGCTTATGGTCAATCCTATGGTCAAGATGACTTGGCAGGATGAGTTGACTTGAACGCTAATCATCCACTCAGAGAGTGACAAGTTAGCATAAAAGGAGAGTCCTCGAGGTAAATGGATGAGGTGGCCATGCTAGCGTGGCACCATATATCTTAGGTTGGCCCAAATATCATAAATACCCCTATGTGTTTGTTGGCAGCTTCTAATGGAAAAAAAAGACCATTTTGTCTTTTAGACCTAAAAATGCACTTAACACCCTATCTAACTCTCCTTGCTCCCTTGAAATATCCTACCAATCCACCAATTAGGGATAATAAAAACATAGATGTGGTGATACAACATTGAATCTACCTAATGAATGCAGTAAGGAATCCTAAAGCAACTAATACAGTGAGAATAAAATTTCAATCTAAGGAATCAAATGCTTTTTGTAGATCAGTTTGAATAGCACAACAAGGAGAAAGGGTAGTTCAACCTTAGCCCCTTACTAACTCTTGAGCCATTAAAACATAATCAGTGATATTTTTGCCTGCAATGAAAGCATTTTGATTCCAAGCGATGAGAGAAGATAAGCACCCTTTAAGTCTGTTGGCCAAAATGGTAGTAATGCATTTATAGACTACAGAGCAACAAGAGATTGGCATATAATCCTTAATGCATCTAGAATTCTGATTCTATGGCACGATTGCTATTATAGTGGAGTTGAAAGCTGGGAGAAAATCACTGGTCTGAAAGAAATAAAGAACAACAGACACATCATTACCAATAAGGGACCATGCTTTGTGAAGAATTAAGATGTATATCCATCTGGGCCAAGTGCCTTTTCATTGTTGAGAGCAAACACTTGTGATAGATTTTGGAAGACTAGCATATTAAGCAACAGATAAAGAAGTTTGAAGCGGTTCGTCTAAGAATTCCTCAAAAGTGCCTAAAACTCCATGATCTGGTGTAGCAAACATCTTTTGAAAAAAAATGGAAATAGCTTCATTGGAAATTTGAGCAAAAAAGTTCACTTTCTAACCCTTCTCATTATACAGAACCTTTATAGTGTACTTTTTCTACCTAACAGTCATCATTCTATGAAAGAAACTAGTATTTTGATCCCTTTCATGGATCCACGGAATTCTAGATTTTTGCCTGAAAAAAACTTTTTGCAACCAAAAGCAAAATCGTGACTCGCTTGAGATAAAGTTCTTTTCAGCTCAATAAGTCCAGCAGATGGAGCATGAATCAATATGGAGTTTTGAACAGATTCTAATGTTTTTCTTTTTTTTTTTTTTCCTCAACAGATGGAGTAAGGTTAGATTTTGTAAGCTCCTGTTTTAATCTCTTCAGTTTGAATGAAGAATGGACATGGGATTACCTGTAACAGGTTCATTCTATGAATTCTCTACAATATTCAAGAAGCCAAGATGCCTAGTGTAGTAGTAAAAAGGTTTGAATGGCTTGGAAGGAGAATAACTAGCTAAGTTCAACTTAATGAACGCAGGGTAGTGATCAAATCCTTCAGGGAGTAAAAACTCAGCATATGTATTAGTTAGAGAGAAAAGCCGCCTGCCATTTATGAGAACTCTGTCCAACTTTCTTGTAAGAAATCTTTCAGGCTGATTGTTTGACCAAGTAAGAAGTGGACCTGTGAAAGAGTTGTTAGCAACGGAAAGATGCTACATACATGCTTTGAAACCACCAATGTCTAAGATACATTAAAATTAGAGCCTTCAGATGGAAGAGCAATAATATTGAAATCCCCAACAGATAAGTACCTAATCTAGTTCTAATAATTCCCTCATTATAGGCCTAAATTGCAGTAAAATAAAAGTTCTGAGAGTCATAACGAATACTACAAGTAATACTTTGGTTTGAGTCCAAAGAAACCAAATCCTCCACATAATATTTTCACTAGTGATTTGTCATTGAATTTCTAGTTTTTTTTTTTTTTTTCAATCTCATTGAATTTCTAGTTTGAGCCTATCATATTTGTCCCTCTTGGTGTAATAATAATCTATTAATTTAACTGTGATATCTTATTTATGAATTAATTGATATATGTTATATTTGATTTTAGAGCTTTTTTCTCAAAGGGAGGTATATTAAAATCTTTATTCTTAAATAGTGATACTTTTAATTTTTTTTACTTAAATGGGATAATTTAAGCCATGTCATTTTGGGAAACCTTTAACCTTATCAGCATAATTACCTCGCTACAAAATTTGCTACTGGCATTTGCCATAACAACAGCAAGAATAAGGCCCTGTCTACGCAGGCCACAATGAAAGCAACGTAAAATCAGTCTACCAAGATGAGGCTCTCCCCAATTTTACCAAGTATTGATTGTCCTTCATCAGCTAATTCAAAAACACCTTTCTTTTCCACAATGACTCCCAACAGGAGAAAATTCCTAGTTGCCATGTCAATGGCTTTAGAAATAGGTGCATCAACAAAATAAAAACTCTGAACATTCTTATTGCCAAAGCACGATCCTCAGAACTGCAATACCAGATGAACTTTGCGAATCTTAGGCTCTTGATTAGAAGGAATTGACTCAAAATCACTTGCTGCATATAGTCTGTAGCGTCATCCTGGTTCTTACCCCATCACACCATTATCAATCACTAATCTAAGGTTAGGCGATGTGTTCATGGAATGGAAACGAAAAAGAAATAGAGAGAGAGAGAAAAAAAAAAAAAAAAAAAACTGAGAAAAATAAATAATATGTCCCTGCCATCTTAGCAATATCACCACTTAAAATATTATATAGAGCTGCCATGGTTTAAAATATCCCCTTCTAAGTAAAAAAAAATTTAAAAGTACCTCTATTTGGGGAAAAAAATCATTGTACCTCCTTTTAGGAAGAATTCTTTTATTTATCTAATAATTATGTCATATTTGGACAAAAAAATAACTATATGTCCTGTTATTTGAGACAAAATTAATAAAACAAATAGCATGAATCTAACCAATGACGGATCTTAATGTATAATTTAGAAAGAGCCAACTAATAATATGTAATATATTTTATCTTATTTTTTTAAGGCATATTTTATCATATTAATTGATATATATATATATATATAGGCCAACAATATATTAAAAAAAACATGATATGAGTATATAATTATAAAAAAAAATATTACTATGACAACATTGTACTTTTAACAATAACATGATTTACAATTAACTATTAAATTATTAATTACACAATTTTTTTGACAATTTAAAAGTGAATTAAAAAAGTATGAATAAACTAATAATTAAACATTTTATTAAAACAAAAAAAAAACTAAATATACTTTTAAAAGAATGATGATGAAAATTTGATATTAGAAGTTTAGTGTTTTTTTGTCCTTTTGTAACATATTTTAAATATTATCTTTTTCGTTGAAAAAAGAATTACAATAACATGTGATAGAGATCCAAAGTTAAAATAAAAGTAAAAAATATATGAAGAAAAAAAATTGTAGCAAGCTAAACCTCACTTTCCCTTTCCTTAAATCATCTAAACTTCAATCTCCTTGTACTAAAAAATAAAAAAGGAAAAACATATTTGGTGCATGGTTGAAAACTTAAAATTTGTTAAGAAAGTTGGAAAGTTAATTTGACTTTTGTGAAGTTCATTTGATTATGATTTAAAATATGTGACACATCTATTAATTTTAAGAATTTACAAGTAATAATTGTTGGATATAATAAATGAACAAATATAAATGTGATTTGAACATTTCTTAACTAACAACGCATAAATTTAATTTATAAAACACAAAAATAATAAAATTAATATTTTTTGGTTTAAGGGTCAATTTAAATGTATTTACTAAAAATATATATATATACATATATATATATATATAAATACATGCTAAATGGGGTTTCAAAATTTTGGGGGCCAAGGCCCCTTAGGTTACCATTACCAACTACCCCAATTTAACATAACTCTTTGCAAGAATAAGGTTTTCTTTTTGTCTATTGTTTTCTTTTTTTCTTCATTTTTTCTCTTATTTTGTTTCTTTTATTTCCCTTTTTGTTCTTTCTTTTGGTCTTATGGCCAATGGCAGATGCAAATGTATAGTAATGGACACCTCAAAAATTAGAAAATACAACAACAAAAAACTAAGTCTTATATCTCATAGCTCTAAGGTCAACTGTATAAAAAAAAATATGTTAGGTCGTAATTTTGAATCTTTTCACACCATTTATTTCTATAAAAAAAAACTTTTTTAATGACTTTTTTAACCCTTATATCATTTTTTTTATTATTTGCATCCATGACTTTTAAAAGCATTTTACGATCACTTAACACGTCCTATGCACTTCTTCATCTCACCCATCCTACGTGAATCTTATGATTTATATTCATTTCTATCTCAGCATCGCCACCTCACCATCTAACTTAATCACACTAGCACTCACTTTTCTATGATTACTAAACTTACGTTCCATATATTTAGTTTTAGATTAAAAAATAAAAAAATTTTAAAAAATTTATTTCCTAAACACCGTCCAAATTTTCTCTTAGACATCCCAAAATTTTCCTTTGAATATATCTTACTTAACTTCCTAATATTCCACTAATCACTACCCAATATCCAACCATAATTCATAGCCAGTCAACATTTAGCATCAAGTAGACAAACATTGCAATAAGTGGACGCCCAAAAAAATCTTGTATTTGCCACTACTTATAACCCAATGGTGCACCTTTTGTTTTAAATTAATTGTCTTCCAAACATATTTGAATCATGTTGGAATCTTTCAATGTGAAAGGGAGCATAAAGGCAGCCAATTTACAAAGTAACCATGTCGCATCAGGTGCATTGTTGTGATAGTTAATTTTTATTGCGTGGAATTGATTTATGAGTATTTATAATATTTAATAAATATTTTAAACTTAAATTACATTAAACATTAAGTATACTCGTTCACAATTAATTAGATTCACAGATATAATAGATTCATGAATGATTAAGTTTTTAAATAGTTAAAATCATTCAATTTGGATTTGATTTATGGTTACTTAACATTATATATGAATTTAGATTCAAATTTTAACACAAAATACATTTATTCATAAGTAATTGAGTTTAGGTTAAAATATGAAAAAAATCCTTAATGTATTCAAACTAATCTAAGTTCTTATACTATTATTGCATCTAAATAAGGCGTACAACTCTTTTTTTTTTTCTTTTTTACTATTTAACCCCTTCTATCCTCAAATTAATGACATGTTGCCATATTTTAGAACATGTGTACAATGAAGTGGCAAAAAATGTATACATGTACAAAAATGGAAATTTTTTTTAAAACAATGGTTTAACAAAATTTTTATTAACTGGTACCATGATAAAAAATAATTATTAAAAAATAAAGCAATATATAAAATTAAAAAAATTAAATGTGCATTTTTATATGCAAAATTAATAAAAATGATTAATTATTTGATGCCATGATAAAAAATAATTGATAAAAAATTTATATAAACAAAATTATTATTTATTAATAAAAAGATAATGCTTATATGTAAATTTACTAAAACAGGAAATGCCTATATTTATATGAAAATTACTAAAATATTAATTATTTGATACCCTAATTAAAAATAATTACTAAAAAAGAAATATATATATATATGTAAAATTAATAAAAAAATCTATATTTATATGGAAATTACAAAAATGATTTTAATTTCCTATTTTATTAATTCTCATATATATATTTATTAATTTTATATATAGATATTTCCTTTTTATTTTTAAATAGTTATTGTTTATTATATTTATTAAAAATATATGTACATTGAAAATATTTATTGTTTGATATCATCATAAAAAATAATTAGAGAAAAGAAAATGTCCAAATGCAAAATTTATGATCTCTAATGTACATATTATTTAACTAAAAGTACACATACTTTGTTTATATGTATATATATGACAATCACTTGTAATTATAAACTAAGACTCATTGAATATTAAGATTATAAAAGTAACTTTTATTTATTTTTTATTAATTTTATATATCAATATTTTTTAAATAATTATTTTTGGTCATTATACATGTTTTTACCATATGTACATTTTTTGCCACTATTGTTCACATATCTTGGAGGAAACCATTAGATCTTTGAACCATTGTTGAAAGAAAGAAAAGGGAAGGATGATTAGTTCTGTTCAACTATTTTATGCATAGATTCAAAGTCATTTTTAGGGCACCGACCATAGTTCGTTGTTGCTCTACACCAAGTTTATAACACCTTTAGTCAAGTTCAATGCAAAAGAATGGCCTAGAAGCCTTTTTAAAGAATAATGGATAGTGTTCTTTTGAAGCCTAAAGAGCTATCGAGTGACTTGGAAAGCACCATGGATGCCTCCATTACAGGGGTTTAGGTTTTTAGTGGTGTTTTTTTCAATATTTAGTAGTGTTTATAAATGCCACTAAAAGATTTACGACGTTCGTAAAAAATGCCAGTCAAAGTGTTTGCTATACACACGTTACGAAAAATAGCAAAGTTTTCTACAAAATGCCGCTATATTAGCGACGCCTGTATCTAAAAAATGTCACTATTTTAACAGTGTTTATATCTTTAAAATGCCTCTAATTTAATGACATTTGTATCAGAGAAACCATGTTAATATGGTGGTGTTTATATGATAAGATGCCGCTAAATTAGCCGTGTTTGTATAAAAAAAAACACTACTAATTTAGCGACATTTTTATGATTAGAATGCCATTAATTTAGTAACTTTTTTTATAAGAACGTCGCTACTTTTAATGGCATTTTGTGATACAAATGTCACTAAATTTAGAATTAGCAACATTTTTGAACACGAATACTACGAAATTAAGAAATTTAATTTTTTTAATAAAAAATTTCTATTAATATTTATTATTTTTATTATAAGAAATGTTAAAAGAAATAAAAATGAACTTAAATTTAGAAACTGATATTAATAAATACTTAATTCATGTTTAAATACGATTCTAATTAATACAAAGTTTAATAATTAGTGTAATAACATTCAATTTTTTTAATAAATTAACAAAAAAAAATTAAAATGTATGAAATTTATGACTACATAGATTTGGAAGAATGCCAATTGGTGAAAGAATTTTTTTACCTTGGTTACTAGTGTGCTCAAGAACCTATTGAATAATACCATACAATTTTTAACACTCACCAATAAGCTTTTTTATATTAAAAAATATAAATATTTGCTAAATATAACACTTGAGTTGGTGGACCATCGAGATTAGTTCCTGGAAATTATTGTTGTATAAAATTTATAAGATGATTGAATCGATCATGCAATTGCTAAAATTTTATATGCTCTTGCTCTAGCATGTTCTTCCTCAATTTTGGCACGTTCTTGTTCTCTTTCTGCTTCTATTTGCTAGAAACGTTGTTGCATTATTTGCAACTCTTTTCTCAATATCGAAATATCTGGCGAAGACTAATTTGCTGAGAATGTAAGATACTAAGAGCTACGTCCATAGTAGGTAGATGGTGTTGGACCCAATCCAAGGCCTCAGACCCGTCCATGCCTTTCTTTTCCAACAACTTCTATGAATATTTGATTTTTCAATTATTGCATGTTGACAAAACCGTTAGATGCTACTTTAATCTCAGTAGCCATTTTCTCTTTTGCTTTTTCCCAAATAGACATAAATGACAACTTTTTCACAGATATCAATCGTAAAAACCAAGTTCAATCAATCGAACAAGTTTAATATCAAGTATTGAAACAATCCAAACTATTAAATAGAATAATAACAACAAATTTGTATTTTTATCTAAATAGACGTAAACAATAACTTTTTCATACATATCAACTGTGGCAACTAAGTTCAATACTTTTGATAGGTTTAATATCATGTATTGAAACTATTAAAACATAACGGTAATTGTTAATTTGCATATTTACCTTTTTACAGCACAAAAAGTTCATTCATTGGAATAAGTTTAAAATCATAAACTTACTATTTCTTTTTGCTTTCTTGCAAAACTTTTTGATCCACTTGTGTGGTTATATTTCTATTGCTTTTTGCTACCAATCCCAATCTATTCTTTTTCCCATCATAAAAAATAATTGTGTATATGGTAAAAATACAAATATTACCAACTTAAAGCTTAAAACACTTTTATTATTTCATTATACAATACAAAGTTATAAATTAATACCTCTCATTTTCTTGAGAACCAAAATCTAACTAATTGTTCATATTGCCACCTAATCATATTACATGGTAGATTTTCCATTGTCACCTCTGCAGTAGTATTTCAATCGAAATACTTATTCTTTAAATTATGTTTAGAGTCTTTCCATTTCTTTCCCAATGACTTAAGCACAAATGAAGTTGGTATTTCAAGTACAAATCTTGATTGTAATAATAAAATAAGAAAAGTTTGAATAAGTAAACAAAATGTAAAATAATTATATTTTTATATGTAATTAATTATACTAATATCTCAATAAAGTTTAAAGCTTCGACCTTAACTTTTGATGGAACTTTATGCCATGTTTCATAATGAATAGGCAATTTCATTCCATTACAGGCAATCATGCTTAGAAATCCAGCCAACAGCTGAGCCTCTTCACCAATTGGTTGCCTATTAGAGTTTACATAAACTACAATACGCTTGTTTGGAGGTAGTGCAAACAATTCTTTCAAAGTTGTCCAACTTCTGGTCCTCTATTGACCATTGTTATCAACTGTAAAAAATAAAAAATTAATTTATAAAATGCTAATACTTTAATCATTATAATCAAATTCTAAATATGGGGTATATGATACTTATATTCGAATTTAAAGCATAATCAATTGATGGGATACTACCTAAACCTAGACCTTTCATATTGCCAGATCCAATAGTAATTGAAGGGTTAGAAGTGACTAAGTTAAAATCAATAGTACATTCATTCTCCTTCAAAGGATTCAATCCATAGCCAATATCAATAGGTGTCATAGACGGTTCTGAACTAATATCTCTGATTTGTATTTCTTTTTAATCTACTCCTCTGCATTGTAGCTTATCTACATTATAAAAGCTAATATATAAAAGATATTAGTTTAGAACATATATAAACACATTAAGAAGTTAAAAAATCATAACTTACGATATATAAAGAACATATCGATTTGGTACAGTTGTGTAGATCAACATTGGGTTCCGTTGCTTGGTATTTGGGGAGCCACATTTATGCACCATTGATAGTTGAAATATAGTTTGGGTCTCAACAATTCATTTTGATGACTTGAGGGCTAGATGAGATGGAGTTCAACTATGGTATAGAAGGCTGCATAATTAGGGTGCGTACATTACAAAAGCATGAGAGGCAAACATTTTGGTTAAAATTAGATAGATATACAGATGATGTGACCCTAGGGTATCTAGTTTAGAGGGCTAAGCGAGTTAATGATTTGGTGCTACCATTAAATCAAGAATCAATCCAACCGATTGACCCATGAGCTAAGACACCATCACTAAAATTAGAGATTGCTAGGTTGTAGTTTGATCAAAGATGAAAATGAAGAAAGAAAACTAGAAATTATAAGAAGAGATAGGTTAGCTAAACTATGAAAGAGTGTGCAGAAGGATATGCTAGAGAAGATGATAAAAGAAAGAGACTTGGCTTATAGTGATCTTAAAGAATTGCAATTGGAAAACCAAATATTAAGGGCTCAGTTAAAGGATAAAGGAAAAGAAAATAAATATCGAGAAGAGGTAGAGCAACTCAAGGAAAAGGTATAGTTCTAAAGATGTAGGGCTCAAAATAATGAAGACAGGATTACTGTCACAATACAAGAAAAGAAAGATTCACACAAAGCCTTTGTAGTAAACAAAAGAGAGTTAAGTAAGACCCTAAAGGAGAATGAATAATTAAAAGAAGAGTTGAGAAATGAAAAAAAAAGGCATTTAGATACTTAATGGAAAATAATGCACTCAGTATAGAGATCAAAGGCTTGGAATTATAGTTGCAAGTAAATGAGGACCACATCACCTTTTTACAAAAAAAAATGGCAAGAAAGGGAAGCCAAATGTGTAATCAAAAGATAGAAGCTTGAGAGCAGTGGAAGACTGAGAGTCAAGGGAAATGTATGTATATTGAGCACCTTAGTAATCAGATCTGAGAGGTAGTTAGATAGGCCAATGTGATGATGGAAAAGATAAAGTCCTTAAGATAAAGAGTCATTCCTATTATCAATCAAAATCAATTTCTTTTAGATTTCTTGGATGAGGCAAAAGGGCAATATAAGTAAGTTTACCATTTTTATATCTCTAATTTTAGAAAAGTTTATAATGTATAGAACTTGAAATATTTGGAATGAATGAAAACTTCTTTTGACTTGAATTATCTATAAATGGATATCTCTATTTATATCCTAAAAGTATGTTTAAAGGGGCTTATGAAAAAGATTATGGTTGTAAATATACTTTCATTAGACTTTTGAGGTGGAAGAAGTATCTTTAAATAACCCGACCTAGATATAGGAAGGGGATTTAAGTTCATTTTCAATAATAACAAATTTTGACATACATATCATACATTATTTGTTTGAACTCATTATTTTTCATGTTAGCTCGGACAAGGAATGTTGATTGTAAGTATATTTTTATCAAACCTTCGAAGCAAAAAGATATCTCTAAAAGTCTTACCTAAATATTGAGAGATTATTAAATTATCTCTTAAGGCCAATAATGAAAATTCACATCATGCGCTTCTAATTTTAGGAATCACGAAAAGGTTCAAGGATAGTGTGCTTAACAAACATGATCAGTTGGTTCTTCGCACCCATAAAACTCAAGCTCACTTAAAGGTCATGGAGAATGAGAATGCCAGTCGAATTGATAGGATAAGGACTCACAAAAAAATCAGAGAAATAGTTGCAGGGATACAACAAAATATAAACGGGCAATTAGTAGAACTGAAACATCTATAAGTAGGGTTGTCTAAAGGGAAAAAGGTTGATGATACAAATGATACAAGGGAAAAAACAGCAATAAAAGAGCCAATGTATACAGAATTCACATATCTTTATCCCTGTGTCACACAAGCACCATCGATAACTCATCATAAATATGTTAGTACTTCTGTCAAACCATCACTGGTGAAAGTAAACGCCAATCCTGAATCCACTCTTTTTAACCTTATTATTGTGCCTAATTTGGATTATCTGAAAAAGTAAGAGAAATTGAAAAAGGTGTTTAATTTTACAAAAAATACTGAAATGAAAAAATATATGATATTTTGAAGGAGAGGTTGAAAGCAATAGAAGGACATAATATGTATGAAAATGTGGATGCCTGAGAGCTAAGCCTAGTGCTCGATCTTGTTATTCTATTGAAGTTCCATGTTCTAGATTTTGATAAGTATGATGGAATGATGTGCCCCTCAGCATAATGAAAACTTGCTAATTCATTGCATTTAGGATAGTCTCACTAGGTTAGTAACAAGGTGGTATGTCCAACTAAACAGTAGCAAGATACACTCATGAAAAAATTTGACTAGGGTCTTTATAACACAATACAAACATGTAGAGGATTTGGCATCGAATAGGTTGTCCTTACAAAATATGAAAAAGAAAATACCACTAAAACCTTCAAAGAGTACTCTTATAGATAGAGAGTTATGGCTGCACAAGTCCAACCATAATTAACAAAGAAGGAGACCACGGTACTCTTTGCTAGCACTTTAAAAGGCCCTTACTATGACAATTTGGTAGGCAATATAATCAAGAATTTTATCGATATGATGATATAAAGGGAAATGATCAAGAATGCAATAAAAAACAACAAAACTGACGGGCATGCAGCCTCAAGTGCTAAGAAAACCATAGCTGCAAGGAAGAAAAAATATGAAACCCATGAAGTAACAATTTCTCCCCCACCTTTCATTCCCTATCACCCATACCTACCTACTCACCCTACTATCCATCTGCCAACCAAGTATCCTAAACACCAAACTTATGTACACCACCACCACTACCAATATACCAACCTAATTTCTGACGTAGAACTCCTTAATTCACTCTAACACCAACCATGCAACCATTTTTCCAACCAAGTAATCCCACTAAGGAACAAAAAATTTCTTGCACTACCAACACTAGAGAAAGAACTCCTATTGATGCAATACGCATTTTCTACATAGACATTTACCCATAACTCCTGAAAGGCCATCTTATTGCCCTGTCCTTATTGAACCTTTTAAATCACCCTATCCCAAATGGTACAACCTTAATTCTCAATATGAATACCATTGTCATGGGTCATTCTTTAAAAGATTATATTGCTCTAAAATACAAAGTACAAGCTTTGGTAAAGGGCAGACGATTAAACTTTGATACTTAAACAAAGCCTAATAATGGAAGAAACCTATTATCCAACTATGCTAGGGGCACAAACAACATAATAGAAAAGGGTAAAAGAGTCAAGAAATGGGTAGAAGAGGTGAAAACCCTTCTAAGAAAAGTCTGTAACTGTCTGGTTTAAACTGATGTTATTCGATTGATAGTTTTTAAGACTGTTAGCTGTCATCAAGAGTTAGGTTTGGTTTACAAGTATCATGGGATGATGAGAGGACATTTAATCCAAGATTACGAGGAGTTTAAACAGATAGTGTAAGGGTTGATAGATATTGGGACAATTGAATTCTATATTAAAGAGGAAAAAGATAGAGTGAGCATGATAGCAAATCAAGTGTCAGGTGGATTGTTTATCACTGAGCCTTTAACTATTTTCTACAATGAAACAAAGTTAGTGGCAAACAAGTCAACTCCCTACCCTACATCAGTTGTAATTATATATATACCCAATACTTTTCATTACAAAAGTGACAGAATAGTGCTATCGAAGTATGAGTGTGACGTAAAAGTTTAAAGATCAAACAATTCAAAAATTGGTGATGTAATCAACATATCTGGTGGGAAGTGTAGTGGCCCCAAACTATATTACCTTTAATGAAAATAATATCTTGCCAAAAGGGTAAGGTAGTATGAAGGTCGTACAAATCACGGTAAAATACAAGAGCCACACTATGGCGAAGGTAGTAATTGATAATGGATCTTCCATTAATGTTATACCAATGGCTACTCTAGCAAATCTATTGGTGGATCCTTCCTACATGAAACATAGTAATATGATAATCAGTGCCTTTTATGGATAAAGAAAGGAGATGATTAGAAACATAGAAATTCCACTATAAATAGGGCTTTGTACTTTTAATATTGAATTCCAAGTCATAAATATTTCACCATCATACAGTTATTTGTTAAGGAAACCATGGATTCACACCACTGGGGTCATACGGTTATTATTGCATCAGAAAGTGAAATTTGTAGTGGATGGAAAACAAGTATATGTGGATGGAGGAAAGACCTATTAATAACAAGACCTTAACAACCCCTTATATGGAAGTCACCGAATAAGTGATTGAATGCTTTTTTTATGCCTTTAAGGTTGTCAATGCCATATACATGAGAAAAAGCTTAGTCAGGTCCATCATTCACTTATCGAAGACTATTAGGATATTGGTGATACAAATGTTGGGAAAAGAATGGTAGCCTGGTTTAGGTTTGAGACTCACACTACAAGGGATGAAAGCGATGCCAAAGTTTATGGAAAATAAAGAAAGGTTTAGTATAGGGTACAAATCGACTACTATTGACAAGAGAAAAGCTATATAAAAAAAGAGTTATAAAGAGAGAAAAAGATGGCCCACCTTAAAAGAGAAAAGAAAAATAAAAAAAGAATGGTTTTTCTATACATTTATGACACTTTTCATTCTAGAAGGTATGTCTACCCTAAAGTGTCAAAGGTAAGAGTACTAATAGGTGAGATTGAGGTGGCCTTTTCAAAGCTAAATTTGAAATCCAAAAAAGTAAGTGGAGCAATTTAACAAAGGAAGAGATCTTTTTTTTTTTAATAGTGAAATGTAGAAAAATAGTTTGTTTACTTTCATTATCCTTAAATCAAAATCCAATGGCCTCTTCCTAATGGCACGTGATAGTTTGTATGGGCTTATTTTTTAGCATCATCAATAAAACATCAAATGCATCACGTTTTTCATGACATGATCTTTTCCATTCTATCCAATTCATTTTAAATTCTTTTATTCATGCCCATATATATTTCATTCTTACTAAAATATCTACCTACATCCCTACAATCTTAATAATTTTTAGGTTTTCAAATAGTAAACATCATGGATGATCATGAAAATTATTCTAGATTTGATTTTAAGAATTTTGTTTAAGTTAATGAGCCAGACGATAAAGATTTATAAGTCTATTTCTTGCCTTCTGATCTAATATGACCAGTAAAATAGAAAAAGAAATTAATAAAACCCTATCAAGAATTTGTTCATGTGATCAATTTAAGAAATGATGAAAATAAAAATGAGGTAAAAATGGGTACATCCCTTCCATAAAAAGAACAACAAAAGTTGGAGAAGTTATGCAAAGAATATATAGATGTGTTCGCCTCATCATATTAAGACATGCCAAGGCTTGACATGGATATTATAAAGCGTAAGTTGCCATTAGTCTCGTGTTCCATATCAATACATCAAAAGTTAAGGCATATGAAATTGGAGATCTTATTAAAAATAAAAAAAAAATCAACAAGCAGTTTAATGTTGGCTTCCTAGAAGTGGCCAAATATCTTGAGTGGGTTGCTAACATAGTAAAAATGCCAAAAAAAGATGGAAAGGTGAGAATGTGTGTAAACTATAAGGATTTAAATAAGGTCAGGCCTAAAGATAATTTCCCACTGCCCCATATTAACATTTTGATTGACAATGTAATAAAGCATTTAGTATTTTCCTTCATGGATGGGTTTTCTGATTATAATCAAATTAAAATAGCATAAGAAAACATGGAAAAAACCATGTTCAAGACAATGTGAGGAATATTCTATTATAAGGTCATGCTATTTGGATTGAAAAATGTTGGTGCTATATATTAGAGGAATGTAATCACCATATTTCATGACATGATGCACAAAGAGATAGAGATCTATGTGAATGATTTGATTGTAAAGTTGCAAAAAGGTGAGGATCATGTAGAGAACCTTAAAAAAAATTTTAAAAGATTGCCCAAGTATCAGCTCAAGTTGAATCTAACAAAATACATGTTTGGGGTAAAGTTAAGAAAATTGTTGGGATTTATAGTCAGTGAAAATGGAATTATGATAGATCCTGATAAAATTCAGGTGATTACGAAGTTGACTCCCCCACAAACACAAAAAAAGTTAAA
Source organism: Durio zibethinus (assembly GCF_047325235.1). Lineage (NCBI taxonomy): Eukaryota > Viridiplantae > Streptophyta > Magnoliopsida > Malvales > Malvaceae > Durio > Durio zibethinus. The sequence continues at coordinate 16,368,945 of NC_143165.1, forward strand.
GAATTCCTTAGAAAGGTTGAATTATATTGCCCGATTCATATCTCAGCTTACAATGAAATGTAACTCTATTTTTAAGTTGTTGAAAAAGCGTGACCTGAGGAATGGAATAAAGATGCTAGGAAGCCTTCGACAAAATCAAAGAATATATGATGAATCCACCTATGTTGGTACCTCCTATAGTCGAAAAGCCTTTGATCATGTACTGGACTATAAATGAAGCCTCTATGGGATGTGTATTAGGACAAAAGGTCAAAATTGGTAATAAAGAATAGGTTATTTATTATCTGAGTAAGAAATTTATAGATTATGAATTCGAGTATTCATAACTTGAGAAGATGTATTATACTCTAGTATGAATTGCCCACCAGCTTAGGCAATATATGCTCTATCATACAACTTGACTGATATCAAAATTGGATCCCTTTAAGTACATAATTGAAAAGCCATATTTATTAGAATGAATAGTAAAGTGGCACATTATGTTCTCTATATATGATATTATATATGTGAGTCAGAAGGCAGTTAAAATGAGTACTATAGCTCATTTTCTTGTTGATTAGGCTATCGATAATTATGAGTCAATGAAGTTTGAGTACCCAAATGAAGATCTGACAACCATTCTATCAATAAAAAAGAAAAATCCATAAGGGCTACATGAAAAATGTTTTTGGGTGGGGCATCCAATGTTCTAAGATGCAGTTTTGAAGCTATATTGATATCTTTGAAATGAGCATATTACCTTAACACTGCAAGGTTGTTTTTTTATTACAACAACAATATAACAAAATATAAGGCATGCACCTTGGGTTTATAGATGGCTTTGGATAGAAAATCAAAACTAAAAGTTTTTGGTATTCAGTATTGGTAATTTATCAATTAAAGGGTAAATTAGAGATAAAAGACCCCAAGATGGTTTATACCAAAGATTTATTGGTGGGTTGATAGCTCAATTTGAAGATATTCAATTGTAGCATGTTCTTCGAGAAGAAAATCATATAGTTAATGCTCTGACCACATTGTCAACAATGTTCTAGCTAAATGTAAATGCTAAAATTCAACCATCATATTACAAGCTTTGGAATTCCCAGCGGATTGCTCAAGTATAAAAGAAGAAGTTTATAGTCAACCTTGGTATCACGACATTGTCCAATGCATCAAGCATAAGAAATATCCAAAGCATATATCAAAAAATGACAAAAGAATTTTAAAAAGATTAACAATGAGATTTGTTATTGATGGGGCAGTCTTGTATAAGAAAAGCTAGGATCAAGTATTATAGAGATGTGTGGATACTACAAAAGTAAAAAATAATAATAATTAAGGAAGTGCATGAAGGGATATGTGAGACATATGCCAATGATCACATGATGGCCAGTTAAGTAATGAAAGCAGGATACTATTAGTTGACATTGGAGAATGATTGCATCAATTATGCAAAGAGATGTCACAAATACCAAATTTATGTAGATAAGATATATGTTTTTTTTGTACCATTATGTATTGGCACCTTCATGGCTTTTTCTACATGGGGTATGGATGTGATTAGACCAATTACCCTAAAGGCTTCAAATGGACACCAATTCATTTTATGGCAATCGACTACTTCATAAAGTGGGTAGAAATAGCATCATACGCCAGTATAACCTAACAACTCATGTGCAGATTCATGAAAAAAAAATAATTTGCTGATATAGGTCACTTGATAAGATCATTACTAATAATGCCAGTAACCTAAACAATAAAATGATGACTCAATTCAAGATAAGCCATCATAATTCAATGCCTTACTATCCTAAAATGAATGAGATAGTAGAGGCTGCAAACGAGAACATCAAAAGGATATTAGAGAAAATGACTAAGACTTATAAGGATTGGCATGAGAAGTTATTATTTGCTTTGTTTACATGTAAGACATTAGTCTGCACTTCTACTTGGGCAACATCTTTTTTCTCTGGTATATGAAATGGAAATGCTTTTGCCAGTTAAAATAGAGATTCTTTCTTTAAATGTGTTGATAGAAATACAATTTAAAAAAGCAAAATAGGTTCATAATCATTATGAGCAATTGAATTTGATTAAAGAAAAAGGGTTTGCAGTACCTCATCATCGTCAAATACATCAAAAAAGAATGATGAGGGCACATAATAAAAAGATGAAGCCCAGATGCTTTTATGAAAGAGAATTAGCCTTGAAAAGAATATTGCCCAATCAACATGATAATAAAGAAAAATGAATACCCAATTGGAAAGGTTCATATGTGGTCAAAAAGGTATTCTCTGATGAAGCACTGGTTTTAGTAAAATTAGATAGAGAAGAATTACCAAATCTAGAGAATTCAAATGATGTCAAAAAATACTTTGCATGGAAAAAACCAAGAAAAATAATAAAGAAAAAGAAAACAAAAAGAAAGAAAGAAAGAATAGAAGGAGGATCAAGGATGAAAACCCCAGAAAAGGGTGATCTAGGTCATAGGGGAAATACCTGAGTTGAAAACTCGAAAGAACGGCTTAGGTATAAGTATGAAACTAGAGAAATGATTAGGCCATAAATTTAAAATACAAGGAAAGTATGGGGTAACAATATATTCAGTGGGAAGAAATGGGGACAGATTATCGATTTATAAGTCAAAGAGCATGATAATGGTTTGATGAGTTAGCATTGATCAAGCCATTAACAAAGTTTTCAAAAGAAGATCAAGAATGAACAATTTGGATCCATCTTGATGTTCAATATTTGAAAATTTTAAAAATAGGTCATTGATACCATTTCATTTATCCACATTTCTTGTTACACCGAATTGTACATTCATTTTTTTCCTTCCCAAAATTTGTGAAAACAAAATTATCCAAGATCATAATGAATACGTTTTTTTTTCCTTGTTCATCCATTAATTGAAAATTATGTTGCATTTGACATGATATTGTTGATAATGAATGATAATTCTCATAACTAAACTTGAAGCATGCACAAAGAAGGTTTTTGGATAATAAAGATAAATAAATAGGTTATACAAAAAAAAATGAATAAATGAAATAAAAAGTAAATGATGGGATGAAATGATGAAAGAACAACGGTTGAAAGATCAAACAACGAAGATAAAGATGGATGAATGATGGATGATTGAACAAAAAAAGATAACCATGGTGAAAAGTAAAAATAATGACTAATGATAGGAAAGTTATGAAAAATGAGTATGAAGTAGAAAATGATTAATGAATGATGATGGAAAGTTAAAAAAGGAAAAAAAATGATGAATGATGATGATAAGGAAAAGAAGGAAAATATACCTTTGGTAGAATTTCACAAGTCAACCACTAGAGATCAAAGCAAAAAGATTTGATAAATGGAGAAAATAAAGGAAAAGTGCTTAGGTTAAGAAAAACATCGATCGGATGGAGTTCTAGTGTGATTGCTAACAACCTATCAAAATTCCAAATTCGCCAATAATTGTGATTATGAAAACTTTGTTTCCATAAGTACAAGTGCATAATGTGAACAAAATTATTTTCCTATACATTGTGTTCCTTGCATTCATCACATACACTGCATGTAGAATGAGTTTGATTCTTTTAGAGAAAACAAATACATTTGAAAAATGAATACTTCTCAAGAAGAAACAAAAGAAGAAACCAAAGAAAAGAAAAAAATCATTTAAAGAAGAAAGAAATCTTTTTCAAGGCTTAAGATACAACCTAACTTTTCAAAAATGAGACTTTCAAACCTTTTCAAAAAGAAAATTTTCAAGTTTGTTGCTTATCTTAACATGAGCCCTTTTTGAAAGGAAATTTCTAAAGTTCCTTGCCTATCTTCATAGGAACCTTTTTAAAAAAAAAAAAATTTTAAGTTCCTTGTCTATTTTCATAGGAGCTCTTTTCAAAAATTTTTTTTTTTAAGCTGTTGCCTATCTTTATAGGAACCCTTTTCAAAAAGAAAATTTTAAAGTTTGTTGCCTAATTTTATATGAGCATTTTTTTTAAAAAAAAATTTTAAGTTTGTTGCTTATGTTTATAAAAGCCCTTTTCAAAATGAAAATTTTTAAAGTTTGTTGCCTATCTTTATAGGAACTCTTTTCAAAAAAGAAAATTTTAAAGTTTGTTGTCTATTTTCGTAGGAGCCTTTTTTCCAAAATGAGATTTTTGGTAAAAAAAAAAAAATACACACACCAAAATCTCCAATGAAAAAACAAATAAACAACACATGAACAAACCCTCTCAACACTTGGTCTTAGACAAAATTAGTGTATTTGGGCTTTTTATTATTTTGATTCTAAAAAATATGTAAATAAGGGCAATTATAAACACCTAACTTTATTCGAGCAAAAACCAACCATCTATGAAGCTCTCAAAAGCCAACCCAGTTCAAATCTAACATTTCTCCAATTCGACAAGTTTTACAAAATTAAAATTGAGACCAATTTGATCTAAATGCCCTAAGGTCAAACTTGGTTAAATCTAGTCAAATTTAGTCAAAATTGGTCAAAATAAATAGAACTTAGTCAACTTTCAAAATTCACAACCAATTGGAATCATTGTGGTTTTAAATTGAAATTTGTGATTTTGAAAGTGTCAGAAAGTTTGATGGCACTTCGAAAAGTATAAAATTATCAAAATGCCCTTATGAGTATTTTTGTGATTTGGCCTTTTCGAAATCAAATTTTTGTGAAAACTTTCATATTATAATTGAATTTTTTTAACGATTTTTTATGCATTAAAAATCAACATCACACCTTGATATGTGTGATATTACAAAAATACCCTTTATGGGTATTTTAATAATTTGACCTTCCTAATATTAGAATTTTGCTGAAAGTTTCAAACCATGATTTTATATTATTTAATGAATTTTGAAATATTGAACACCTTGATCGTACCTCGAAAAGTGTGAAATCACTAAAATACCTTTTAGGGAGATTTTCATAATTTGACTTTCTCAATGTCAATTTTTTGCAAAACTTTTCAAATTACATTTTTGAATTATTTGATAATTTTTGGTGCATTGAAAACATTAGTAGTATCTTGGGTGGTGAAATTACCAAAACACCTCTTATGGTTAATTTCATAATTTAACCTTTCTGAGGTTAGATTTTCACAATAATTTTTGGATTTTAATTTCATAATTTTTTGTATTTTAAAATCACAAAAAGTGAACAAGGGAGCATTATTTGTCAAGAAAATAGCCTAGAAACTAAAAACTTTCCAGCAAAAGGTAAAATAGTCTTTTCACCTAGCTCCAATAGCTTTAAAAATCCAAACTTTGGCAGTGAGTATTCTAGACCATCAGATCATCTTGGGGAGCTTGATCCAATGGTGAAAGCTAACTACTTGCAAAGAAAACAAATGAGTATTTTAAACCATTGGATGCATTTATAATCTAAAGGCTAGCATTAATCTAAAAGGGATACTTTCCATCTTATTCTTAAGGGAATAAACATGGAAGAATAGACAAAAAAAGGAGGAGTAGAAATGTAGAAAAATGGAGGAGGAAACCAAGAAAAAAAAGATGAAAAAAGAGGAAAAAAGAAAGAAAAAAATCTTTGAAGTTTGCTAGCTTGGAGGTATAACTTTTTAAACTTGATTTCTTACATTTTTCATCACATTTTCATAGCATTTTTACATTGGTTCTTCATTCATTTTTCTATTTTCTTTTAGAGAAATTTATATTTTTTATTCAAAGCTCGGATCAAACTTCATCCAACTAGCTCATAGTTTGGATAAAAGTTAGAAGAATCAAGAGATAAAAAACATAAAATCCACCAATGAAATCAACTAGGAGGTTCGGCCATGCATTCTTCCACCTAGGCCAAACCCTCTTATGCCTTGTCTTAGGTGTTTTCTTGCTTTAAATCATTATATGGAGGCTTTGGTTATTGATTTATTTGTTTGATACATAATGGATGTTGGTTTTGGTAAGTTGTGTATGGTGTTTGGCTTGTATTTATATTTTCATTTTTTTTCATATTAGTTTATTACATGTTTGTCAAATGCCCTTACATGATTAAAATGTTATTATAGTAGGATTTTATGGATGTTTCATGTATATTTTGCTTGAATGAAGTGATGATTGTATGATGGAAATGCCATGAGAGTTTTGACCATGGTGGTTCTTGATTTGGTCGAACCTTGCTCTTAATTTTGTAGCAAAATTTTACTTTGATTTCATATGTTTGATTGTATTTTTGTTATGATTTTAAAGTTTTCAAAAGAGGAGAGCTTGAAGTGAAGTGAAGTGAAAGGAAGCAAACTATGAAGCCTATGAAGCAAGATTAGATGACATGGAAATATTTTGTACATGTGGCATCCTAGGTGGCATTTTTTTGTAATTTGATTGGTTGAAACATATTATCTTTAGCTTATAAATATGAGGGATGGCTGGCCAATTGGGAGAGTTTTTTTTTTTTCATTTTTTCATTTTTTTAATTTTTTGTATTTACTTTCTTATTACATTTTCTCTCCATGTAGTTTCCTCTATGTTCTTTTAGAAGGTTGTTTGTGAGAAAATTCTTTTAATTTTCTAGCAAAATTTACTCTTGCCTTTATATTACATGCACTTTAAGATTCAATCAATAAAAGCTCATTTCTTTTAAGTTTTCTTGTTCAATTTCATGCATTTTCATTAGTTGCTCAAATCTATTTGGCAAAATTTTTCTTAAGGTAGGCATAGTTTTGCATCAAATCTCCCCCAATTCTTGTGAGTTTTAATTCAAGTTTTTTTTTCTATGAACTCTCATTTCGTAACTCTACAAATTTGGAATATTTCACTTTCAAATTTAGTCCACAAAATTTTTTAAAAATTTGGAAAGTTTCAGTTGAAGATCTAGCAACAAAGTAGAAGATCTAGCAACAAAGTAGAAGATCAAGTGGTGATAGCACTTAAAGACTCATCTATCCTTGCTAGGTGGTCATTCCATTCTTTTTTCACTTTTCTCTTCTTAATCCATGTGTTTACCTGTATAGATTCAATTCTTTGCCTTTAATTTAATGTTTTTCAAGTTTGTTTAGATGATTTACTCTTAAGTGCTCTCTTTTCTCTTTACTACATTATGTTTTCATTTAAGTTCATTAAGCTTGTTTTTTGCATTGTTTCTTTTAATTTCTTAGCTAAATCTTGTAATAATCTTGTAGATCTAAGTTTCTTTAGCTTAGTTTCGATTCAATTGCTTTGTAGGATTGTAGATTTAAGTTTACTTTCCATTTAATTACATTTTTAGATTTTAAATTTCAATTTTAGTTTGTATATTTCTTGCTTCTTTTGCGATTTTTCTTCATTGATTGTATTTCAATTATGTTTTGATTCATGCTTACATACTTATTCACATTTAAGAAGTTATTTGGATCAATTTTAGGTAGTTTTCAAGATCACATTTCATTTGGAAGTTAAAAGTTAGTTACATTCAATTAGAGGTAGTTATTTTCAGTTACATATTCAATTCCTTGTTTCAACCTTTTAGTTGAAATTTAGTTATCACTTTAGCTTTCTAATTCATGTTTCTTAGCTTAGATTTACTTAATTAACCAATACACTCCTTCTTGGTCTATTCAATACTTTGAGCTAACAATTAATATCAAGAGCTAGTGCTCTATTTAATAAGTCTTAAAACCTCGAAATGATCCAAATGGCTTATAGTGATATTGTGATAAGTGGAGAAAAACCATCAACAAGTTTTAATCAAAATGAAAATCAACAAGAAGTATGTCTCATGGCAATTTAAATGGTTACTACATCTTTTAGTAATAAAGGTCATTCTATTATGAGATATCCTCTTTTTGTTAGTGAAAACTATTCATATTGAAAGACTATGATGGGACTATTTATTCAAGCCAATGACTGAAGTATGAAAGGTAATTGTAAATGGTCTTTTCATCCTAAAGAAAAAGGTGGAAGATAGGGAAGTTATCAAAGAAGAAAATGAATGAGATGCAAATGATTTCAAGATGGCTCAACTCAATGCTAAGGTAATGCACACATTTTTTTGTGCATTGGGTCTTAGTAAGTACAATAGAGTTTCCTTATGTGACAATGCAAAGAAAATTTGAGACATTGGCCATCACTCATGAAGGTACAAATAAAGTTAAGGAAACCAAGATTGGAATGCTTAATCATGACTATGAACTCTTTAAGATGAAATCAAAAGAGACCATTGGTGAGATGTCAAATCACTTCACTGATATCATCAATGGATTGAAGGCTCTTGGGAAGACATATTCCAATATGAAGATGGTGATAAAAATCTTGAGTAGTCTACCAAAAAGTTGGGAAGCAAAGGTGTCAACCATTAAAGAGTCAAAAGATCTTCATACACTCTCATTAAATGACTCATTGGTTATATTCTAACGTATGAAATGAAGATCAAACGTTTATAAGAATCAACTAAAAAAGTTGGAATAGCTTTCAAATAAACCATTCAAGAAAAAAAAGAAAATATCGAACAAGATGAAGTTGATGAGGATGAAAAAATGGCAATGTTTGTGAAAAGGTTCAAGAAATTCATGAAAATGAACAAGTTTTCAAATAGAAGAAAACTTCAAATGGAAATAATCAAAGAAGAATCTAGTAGAAAAGAAAAGGATCAAATCATTTGCTATAAGTGTAAGAAACCAGTTCATATCAAATTTGATTACCTTTTGTGGAAGTGACAAAATACAATGCGGCCAAAAAAGAAAACAATGATTGCCACATGAAGTGATAGTGACTTCTTCGACGATGAATCCAATGAGAAAAATGTGGTTAACTTATGTCTCTTGGCTCTTGATGAACCCAAAGTAACTTTAAAATTCAATAATTTAAATTCATAAACATTTGATGAATTGTAATATGCTTCAGATGACTTAGTCAAAGAGTTTTAAACAAAGAACATGAAGTATAGGAAAATGATTTCCAAATTGAAAATAAAAAATGAATTCATGACTAAGGAAAAAAAAATGAATTGGAAAAGGAAATTAAGGTTTTGAAATTCATTGTCGATGATTTGAATAAGAAAAATGTGAATTTATAGAACTACTTTTCTAGATTTTATATGGGATATTACAAGCTAAATAACATGCTTGAAACTCAAAAAGCATTCTTAACAAAAATGGTTTAGGATATAATGGTAGTGACAAAAATTCAATTGAAGAAATTTTTTGTTAAATCAAATGATTTGATTGAAGCATCTAGTGCATGTATTTATTGTCATAAATTATGTCATTCCATGCAATATTATTTTTTGAAGAAAGTTACTTACTCATAGAGGTAAACTTATTAAGAGTATGTGGATTCTAAAAGGTGTTGAAACATCTCAAGATGCGATGACCAAGATGAAGTAGATTCCAAAAGGCATAAAATTATGAGTACTAACATTTAAAGACCCAAAAAAATTTTGGTAACTAAAACAAAGGTTTAATTGTGTACTTATAGGTGGATGAGCATTGCTACTAGACAAATTCAAGCAAGAACAATCCAACTATCTTGATAGTGATGCTCAAAACAAATGATTGGGACAAGAGTTAATTCAAAGACTTAAAGCTTAAGGGTGGAGGAGAAATTACATTTGGGAACAACTTCAAAGGTTAAATTAAAAGAATTGATTCCATTGGTAACAATTCTTCAACTAATATTGAGAATGTTTTACTTGTTAAAGCACTCAAACATAACTTACTTAGTATTAGTTAATTTTATGATAAAGGTTTTAGGGTTATTTTTTAATCTATATGTTCTCAAATTATCAATGTCAAAAATAACAAACTTATTTTTATTAGACATCGCTAAGGAAATATTTATGTAGTTCACTTAGATGACTTATCCTCTAGAAATGTTTGTTTTATGACTAAAAAAGAAAATAAAAGTTGGATATGGCATAGGAGACTTGGACATGTAAGCATGCATATGCTCTTAAAACTATATTAAAATGATTTAGCAGTTGGTTTACCAAAATTAAAGTTTGAAAATGATAAGGTTTGTGGTGTATGTGATCAAAAAAAATATAGAAAAGTTTTTTTAAAACTTAAGAATTGTATTTTAACTACTATACCACTTCAATTACTTCATATTAACCTTTTTAGTCCTATTAAGATAATAAGAATTTATGGTAAACAATATGAATTTGTTATTGTTGATGATTTCACTAGATATCCATGGGTTCTCTTCTTGAATTCTAGGAATGAAATTTTGAAAAAATTCATCACTTTTAGCAAATAAATAGAAAATGAAAAAGGATATTCAATTTTTAGTATTACAAGTGATCATTAAAAAGAATTTGAAAATATTGGTTTTAATGAGTTTTGTAGTGAAAATGGTATTAGTAATAATTTTTTGCCTTTTGCAACTCTTTAACAAAATGGGTTAGTAAAAAGAAAAAATAGAATTTTACAAGAAATAGCTAAAACTATGCTTTGTGAAAATAATTGACCTAGATATTTTTAGGCAGAAGCCATAAATACTTCTTGTTATATCATAAATAAAGTTATGATTATACTAATTCTGAAGAAAACTCTATATGAATTTTTAAAAGGAAAAAAGCCTAACATAAGCTACTTTCACCTTTTTGGTTGCAAATGTTTTGTTTTGAATTAATGGTGAAGGTATTTTCCTAAGGTATTTTTTGAATTCAAAAGCTTTTAGAGTTTTTAATAAAAGAACTTTGATTGTTGAGAAATCTATATATATCATATTTGATGAACTAATCCTCATTTGATAAAGGTTTCTTTGATGATGATGATGTAGGTATACTTTAAGAAAATATTGATAATACATCTTATGACATTAAGGAGAATAATAAAAAAGAAGATGATGAGTTCCTAGAGGAACAACAAACTGAACAAAAACTTAATCTGCCTAAAGAAAGAAGATATGTCAAAGATAGTGAGATTATTAGTAATCCATTTCAAGGTGTAAAAACTAGATCTTCTTATTATATATGTAATTATGTAGCTTTTCTTTCACAAATTGAACCCAAAAACATAGATGAAACCTTAGAAGATGATCATTGGATATTGGCTATGTAAGATGAATTGAACCAAGTTGAAAGAAGCCAAGTATGGAACCTAGTATCTGATTTAGTGACCATTCCACTATAGACACCAAATGGATTTTTAGAAACAAAATGGATGAAAATGGTAATATTGTTAGAAATTAAACTAGATTAGTAGCTAAATGATAAAGCCAAAAAAAATAAACAGATTATGATGAAACCTATGCGTCGATTGCAAGATTAAAAGCCATCAAAATGCTACCAACATTTGCATGTTTCAAAAATTTCAAACTTTTTCAAATGAAAGTAAAGAGTGCCTTTTTAAATGGTTTCATAAATGAAAAGGTATATGTAAAACAACCTCTTGATTTTGAAAATTCACACTTTTCAAATCATATGTTTAAATTGACAAAAGTTTTATATGGTTTAAAATAAGCTTTTAGAGCTTGGTATGAAAGATTGTCAATGTTTTTGGTTGATAATAGTTTCAATAGGTGAAGGTTGATACTACTCTCTTTATTAAAATGAAAGGCAAAGATATTCTCATCATATAAGTATATGTTGATAATATCACTTATGGTGCAACTAATAACTTTCTTTGTAAAGAATTTGCTAAAATCATGCAAAGTGAATTTGAAATGAGCATGATAGGATAACTTGTATTTTTTTTTAGGTTACAAGTGAAGCAAACAAAAGATGGCACCTTCATCAATCAAGCCAAATATATCAAAAACTTGCTCAAAAGATTTGGAATGGAGAACTCAAAGTAATACTCAACTCTTATGAGCACTTCAACAAAGCTTGACAAGGGTGAAAGATGTAAATATGTTAATTTCAAATTATATAGGTCTATGATAGGTTCATTGCTTCAATTTAATGCAAATAGACCTGATATATTGTTTAGTGTATGCTTGTATCCTAGATTTCAATCATTCCTTAGAGAATCACATTTACTTGCCATTAAATGCATATATAGATACCTGAACGATACCCATAATCTAGATTTATGGTATCCAAAAAGATCATCCATTGCCTTGCATGCTTATTTCGATATAGATTTGGTGGTTGTAAAATAGATAAAAAAAAACACTTTCAATACATATCAATTATTTGAGAATATGCTCATATCATGATTTTTTAAAAAATAAAATAGTGTTGCTCATTCCACAATTGAAGCCAACTATGTAGCTACCAGTAGTTGTTATACTTAAGTATTGTGGATTAAATAACAATTTGAGGATTTTGGAATAACCTTATATCACATTCCCATTAAATGTGATAATATTGAGCTACAAACTAACCAAAAATCCAATTCAATACTCTAGAACCAAACATATTGAAATAAGGCATCACTTTATTAGAGATATTGTTCAAAAGATGACATTGTGCTTGAATATATTGATACCTTAAATCAATTAGCTAATATTTTTACCAAGCCTCTTAATAGAGGTAGATTTTGCACAATTAGAGGTGAATTAAGCTTAATGAATCTCCCTAAAATGCATATATAATGAATTTTCGTATTATTGTTAGTATACTAATGATTTGAATAAGTTTGCTCATACTTTTATATGCTCATTAGCTTATTAAAGTAATGATAGAATAAAAATAAATTATAAGTATTTGATGAAGACATGCATTGTAGTCATGTTTATGTAATATTTGAAACTTGTTAGAAGTGGTCATATTGCATAAAAAAATTGTTTATATTCATTTTTTGTCAAAAATTATATATGCGTGTGTGTGTGTGCTTTTTATATGTTTAAAAAAAAAACGTTTTAGTGATAAAATAGTTGAACCAATCAATCTTATATTTTAGCCAATCGATTGGGTTTACTAGCAAAAAAAAGTTAAAGGGATAAGCCCAAAATCAATTGGTCCTAGATGGGACACGATCGGTTGGGTTTTCTAGACAGCAAGTTATAAGGCTTTTAAAACGTGAAAAACCTTCATTCTCTTTCTTTTATCTCAGCTAACTCTTTTCCCCTTTCTTCTTCCTTATCTCATTTTCTCCAAACCTTAAAAATTCAACTCATAATTCTTTCCAAATTCATCCTTTTCCACTCAAATTCCTTACAAATTTCTTCTTACCACTTAATTACTTGCGATTTCATCCTTGAATTTCTTCAAAACACCACCAAAATCATCCCTTTCTCTTCTCTTCTACAAATTGATCCATTTTGTGCCATCACTCAAATCTTTTCCCTTAATAATTATTTTTAGCTCTTTTCAACATATATTCTTCATTATCACCCATATTTCTCACTTTATTAATCAATTTATCAAAATCCTACATCTATCTCCTCACACATATTCTTTAAAGGTCTTTTATGACACCCAAAACTAGACCACCCATTGCTTCAGTATCTAAACATAAAAATTCTCTTAAGAAAACTTCTAGCAAACCCTTAAAACACTAATTCAACCAAAATTTTAAAAACCCTATAACTAAAGATCGTTATAAGGTAAATTTTGCTCATTGGGTCATCAAGGTAGGAAGGGTAATTAATCTTGACTTTCTATGTTCAATTGAATTCTTATATATTAATGCCTTTAAGGAATTTGGATGGATTGATTATTTAAGCATGGAAGGAAGTGTGTTTAAGAACCTAGATAGGGTATTTTATAGTAATTCTACTTGAATTGATTAATGGTCAGGGAAATAGATTTTATGCTAATAGATTTAAGAGTTATGTGATGGGAAGAGAAATTACTATGAACAAATAACTTTTGGTTGAAGCTTTCATGCTAGAGGATAAATGAGACATAAACATTAGGTGCAATGTAGTTGTCAAGCAAAAAATCTTTTTTAAGATGATTCTATGATGGTTGCCCCCACTCAAGCCTTTAGGTTGTCAATGAAAATTAGGTTGTCACACTTCACTATTACCTATGTATTAACACCCTTTGAATCCTAATATTCAACCATTAGGAAACAAGATTATTGGTAGATGTTTAAAATCAAACATAGAAAACTACCTAACCATATGCATCTTTATATTCAATGATATGATGAAGGTTGTTCAACACAGGGAATATATATCGGTTTATAGGATAACAATTAGCAACCTACTTAAGAAATTGGATATCAAAACTAGAAGTAATCTTGACATTTTTCAAATCATCCTTGTAGTGTTTTAGGGTTTACATACACTTCATAGTATAAAATATATACAAAATGCAAATAGTATATGGATTAGAAAGAATGAAGTTGCATTTAAGCAAGAAGAAGAACATGAGTATAATGTTGATCATTAAGGAAGTCCCTCTAGTCCACCTCTTGATACTAAAAAAGTTTTACAATTTCTTATGGTATAAATAAATAGTTTACACTCAATGGTTGGGAACATGAACACTAGGTTGAGATCATGAAGACTACACAAAATGAGATCATTGATCAAATTCGCCATGTAAAAATTGTTTAAAACAACATTGAGCAATGCTTTCAACATTTTTCACCTTTTTTTCCTTTATCATGACATGTTTTTATTGCATAGCTACCTTGGGTTTCCTACATATCAACTCTTTTTATGCATTTAATTTTTTATTTGTAAAATTTGTTTTGTAACTCTAACTTTTGCGCTTAGAATACTTTATAATCAATGGTATGACTTTTTTCATTTTGTAGCTTAATTTATGGTTGATTATGTGATATTTGTTACATTGTTGCTTTAGTGCACCTACATGTCATGAATTTTGTTATTTCTTTGTGTGTCTTGAATTGATCCTTTTTGCTATGACAAAAAGAAAGAGAATTTGTTGGAAATTTGCTATTGATGGGATTGCTTAGTCATATATATGTATGATTTGTTATTGTGATGGACTTGCTAAAATGGAAAAAATTTGTTTGTTAAATGATTATTGTGTTAAAAATGTGATAAATTTTCTAAGTATGCTTGTGTTGGAAATATGATGAAAATTGTGAAAAATGGCCTTAATGCAATTTCAATTATGCTTATATTTAGGGAGAGCTTATATTAAAAAATTTTTTGAAAATAGGAGAAATTTTTTTCAAAGGGAGATTTTCAAAGCAAATTTATCTTAAATTTTATCATATAAAAAAGGAAGAAAGTTTTAGCCTTAAATAAATACTTACTTTGAAATGACAAAACACTAAAGCTAAAACTTGGGATAAATTGCTTTGAGCTCAAAAAGAAAATTTTGCTAGTAATTTTTATAATGAAAAACAACTTAAAATCTAAACAAACTTCCTTTTTCATTAAAAACATGTTTTATACAAAATTAGGAAAGAGGGATTGATCTCTTTATGGATAGGGTTCTTCTTTTACAAAAACTGAAAAATTTTGTTTAAAACTTAGAACCAATCAATCTATTAAAAAATGGATTGTTTGGTTTTTTTTTATATAGAAAGGTCTCAAGCTTGAAAGTTGCAAAAATGGATCAATTGGATTTTTATATTAAATAAGTCTTAATTTTGAAACTACCAAAATAGATCGATCCTTTCCAAAAATGGATTGATTAATTTTTTATACAAAACAAGTCTTGAATTTGAAACTAGGAAAATGGATCGATCCCCTCAAAAAATGGATCAATCAGCTTTTCTTTTGCAAAAAAAAAATGTTTTGGCTTGAAAAGCCAAAATCAATTGATCCCCTCCAAAAAGAGATCAATCGATTCCATCTTAAAAGCCTTAAAGGATCATATTTTTTCTTTTTTTTAGAGCATTTAAAGCGTTAAATGAAGGCATCAACTCTTTTTTCCTTTCTACATATATAAAGAGGTGTCCCACCAAATTATGAGTTATCAAAAGCTAAAAGAATTTGTTGCTATCTATTTTTTCTTCTTTTTCATGCATTAAAGAGCAAATTGAAGTGTGAAAGAGCATAACTTCCCATTTTGTATTCAAATCTTCCTGCTAGTATTAATATCATTTATTTATACTTCAAATTAGCAAACATCTAATCTTAGAAATGTTTTTAAGTTTGCAAAAACACTTATGTCTAGCCTTGAAATTGTAAGGTTAAAGGGGAGTATAACCCTTGAATGATTCTTTAAAAAAATTAGAAAATCCATAGAGAGGTTTATTTGTTGATTGTATCAATAGTTGTGGAAGGGTTGGCTATAACATTCAATATATTAATGGATTGAGCTCCTTGGCAAATATGGCTAAGAGAGAAGACATTGATGCCTTATGGAAGGACTGAACCTTTATAATTTCCAGTGTTTAATTCTTCATCTCTACTGCTTTACTTTTCAAGTTATTTTAATGTGCATATATGTCTTTATTTGCTTAGAAATTTATATTTGTGATTACTATTTAATTTGGTATTCAGATTGTCAAATTTTCTAATTAACCAATTCACCTTTCTTGGTTTATTCAATCCTTTTAGCTAACATATTCTGGTGATGATGATATCATGGATGAGCCTAATATGGTCAATTTGTCCAGTTTTTTAAAGAGGCTATGAGAAGACATTAAACTAGATGTTGAAATTGAGGAAATGGGAGAAGAAGTTGAGATAGAAGAGGATCCTAAAGAAAAATATCTTAAAGAAAAAGTGGAGAAAAAAGATGTTGAGATCAAAAAATATGAACTTAAAGTTGGACGAAAAATCTTGAAAAACCTAATTACAAGTGCGAAAATCCAAGATGAAAAGAATGAAGTTAAACCTAGCAATTTCAAACACAATATGGTGACATATATGAAGACAATACGAATAAAATATACGAAAATAACACGGCTTAAAATTTTAGAAAAATCATAAATAAGTTTAATAAAATCAAAAAATTTTATTTTATATTTTTTTATTGACACGAACTGAGATATATGATTTTTGTGTAAAACACAATACGAATACAGTATTTTATACAACACAGTGACACAAATTCTTAGGTCTAAAAGAAGTGAAAAGAATGAAGTTCACCCCAAGAATATCCACATTGAATAGAACACTTGAAGTAGCTTCAACTTTACCAAAGCCAAAGGGAGCTTACTTAAAAAACTAAAAATAGTTACACTTACTTATGAAAGTAGCCTAGCACTACAAAAAGTTTTGCCCACTAAGTTAAATGATCCAAGGAGTTTATGCATTCTTTATTCTATTGGTTCATTACATTTTGAAAAAGCGTTTTGTAACTAAAGGTCTAGCATAAATCTAATGTCTCTAAATGTTTTCATGCAATTAGAGTTAGTGAACTAAAACCCTTAACTTTCAGCATTCAATTTGTTGATAGATCCACCAAAACGCCTATAAGGAATAATAGAGAATGCTTTGACTATTAGTGGGTAAATATGCATTTCCTATAGATTTTGCAATACTAGACATGAAAGATGGAAAAGCCCCTATCCTTTTGGGAAAATCATTTTTAACAACCTCTAGTGCTTTAATTGATGTATTATATGAGGTAACATTGAGATTCAAAGATAAAAGGATTACCTTTAAAGCTAGAGGACAAGAAATCATTAAGAATAAGGTTGATGTTCAAGAAATATCTCATCTAAAAAAAAAAAAAAGAAAGAAAAACCAACCTATGGGAATCCACCCCAAGACCAATTAGGAAAAGAAAAGTCTAAAAGTCCAAATCCGAAAACACATTTAGCCCATGTCATCCTAGCTAGAAGGAAACGAAAAAGAGAAATACCACTGAAAAGACGGTGATAGTTTTGATTAGAATTTAAGAATGGTCAAGCTTGACTAAAACTAGTGTTGCTTGGAAAGCAACCCAAGTATTTACAATTTCTTTGTTATTTTATTATTTCATTAGAACAAGTATGCTTTAATTTGGTTTCTTGTTTTTTGTTTTAGTAGGAATAAGGAGAACTCGGAACTATAGGAGCTTGAAAGATTTAGCCTTAAGAAGCAAAGATATGGGAGTATTTTTTTTTTCATAACACTTAACTATTTAGTTGTTCACATTAGAGACAATGTGTAATTAAAGTGTTGGGGTGAAGAGAACTTTTGTGCTAAATATTTTTCTTTTCAAAATTTCTCCTGAGAATCTTTTTTTTTTTCAAACCGAATTGATATGTTTAGAATCATGATAATGTTTTCTTGGTTAACTTTTCATAATATGATCATAATTAACTTATATATGGTTCTTAGAAAAGCATAAATGTAGTTAAAGTATAAAATGATGTCTTGAGTATGCTTTTCTTTTGATTGTTAATTTCCACATTGTGTGCACGTTCATCTAGATCTATAACGTACATCATTCTTCGAGAAAAGTTATAAATATAAAGTTGTATAGAAATTTAAGGCATGAGTTTTACTATAGAATTTGCCTACTCCTCCCTCAAGGCAAAATCCTAGGCTTTACTTAAGTAAAGATATGATTTAGGCTACCTTTGGACAATTTGAACTTGTCAAGCGGACCTATAAAGGATTATCCTTAGTCACCTTGTTTTGAACCTATATTATCCTTTCTTTGTTAATTACCCAAATAAATAAGCCCAAGCCTTTATTAATTTATCCATCTTTATCACCTAACCCTATATGCTTATAGATTTTAGTGACAAAATTTAAGAAAAAAAAAAGATATGTACATATAGGAGTTGGAGAGGTGGGGAGGCACAAGGAATAAGATACAAAAAGTCAAAATGGCTATCATTTTTAGGAAAAAACCTCCCAATAAAAAAGGTGCCTTAATCTTGATTAGTCTCAAAAAGTTCTCAAGTCTAAGAAAGATCCAAGAGCAATGCATGAGCAAAGGGTTCCTAAGCCTAAACATACTTTTATCATACCTCTTAATCTAAGTCTTATATTACAAACCAATAAAATACTTATTGATCTTAAGTTAAGTATGTAAGTTTACATTAATGGGAAGGGTATGAGGAAAACAAACTTATGAAGTATACTTTTATCTTTGAATGAATTTACATACTCTTTACTTAAATTGCATACATAGATTAGAGCTAGATAAAACACACAAATGGAATTTACAAGAAATTGGAATCTTACTCTTGAATAAGTTTTATGTTCTATGTTCATAATTATCCATAAATTATACCATAGTGCATATTTAAAAATTTATGAGACTTTGACTTTTAATCCATATATTTTGATTGTTAGCATGATTAATTTGAGATTATTTTGTTAAAGGACATGTAAAAAGCTAAGTAAAAGGGTGTGGTAATTGTAGCAGCTAACTGAATAATTATTTATTTAGTTATAACAAAAATTTTTTAAAAATAAGTGATTGCAATAATAGGATTTTTGCAAATTTTTACTAGCTAGCTTTCTTGAGATAATGTTAACTACATTATCTTTTTTTTTTTTTTTATAACTTTATTTATTCATTTATTCAACAAACTGCTACAATGAAAATACCATGCGATACTCTCCTATCCATCCTTGTATTCTCTAAGCACTTAAGTGTACATAAGATATAAAATGAATTAAGTCAATAAACTAAAATTTAATTGCTAAATTCTTTAAAATTTCAATTTTTATTAAAAAATAATTTCATTAAATTTTTATGAATAAATACAACGTAATAAGTCCTTTTTGTTTTAAAACTATGAAAATCTTAATCATATATAGAGAATAGCTCAATGTCATAATTTCAATATTATAAAATAACTCGGTAATATTTTGATAATTTTAACCATATATACAAAAAGGCGTAAATCTTGTCAAATACAGGTTACCAAGAATGCCTGATTTCTCACAATGTCTACTTATAACAACTAAATTTGAAGTGAAACCTCGGGGATAAGAATGAGAGGAAAATCCTCTCGAAAAGTAACAACGTGAATGAAAAGTCACAAAAATATCACGGTACTAGTTGGAGAATAGACACCCCCCAGTTGGCATCCCAAAATCCTAATCACAAAATAATTCAGAGTCAAATTTTAAACGCTCTTTATAGTCATTTTAGCAAGAAATCTGTAGTATTTCACTCATCTGAACCTTGATAATCAAATGTCAATTTTTCTTGTTTGTCCCCCTAAACCATTAACCAATTTTCCTTGGAGACATAGCTCACCCCTGTAAGACTCGAGCAGTGAACTATTGACCAAAAAAAAAAAAACACAGGAAAGGGGAAAAAGGAAAACAAAAAAACCGCAATATTCATCTAACCACAAGTATAAATAGGGAAATTATGAGCTATTAGATAATGCATGAAAATCCTGTCAGACATAATTGGTATAGTCATACGATTGTCATACGAATCTCTACATGAAATAAATTTATCAACCATACATACAAAATTCTTCAAGAAAACCAGGCCATTCACATACAAATTATTTGGGGAACCAGCAAACATCAGACATTCACAATGAATATGCTATACGATGACAAGATCTAGTTAAATTCAATTCAACATTGCCACAGCAGATGGGAAAATATAAATAGAAAACAAACAGTAAACTATTATGTATTTAGACAGACAAAGGGTGCACTAGACAATCATTGCTTATAATAACCACTTTGGTGGGGATGGTATGGATTTGGAATGGTATAAGGTGGTCGAGGAAGAGATCCAGGTTGCTGTGCTGGGGCATTATGATATGGGCCATGCCAACCTGGATAGGCGGGTTGGCCGTACTCATGGCTGACTGGTGCCTGTTGTTGGGCCTGGGGGGGAGGATAAGGTGCAGCAATAGATGGAGGAACATGGTAAGGAGATGGTTGCTGTGGGGCACCATAAGGGGGAGGAGGATGACTATACCCAGATATTGGCTGCTCAGGAGGCCTATAATAAGGAATTTGGGAAGAAGGAAGAGGTAAACTCTGAGGCTCTGTTTGCTGCTGTGGACTGGATCTTCGAGTTTGATGGGGCTGTCCGACTGGAGGGTAAGGACCTGTGTTCTTACGATCCTGGAAGCTGAAACCAGCCATTTGTCTTTGAACATCTTCCATCATTTCTCGACACTGGATATTTCGAGTCATCGCAAAATCACTGCACTGCTGCTTGACATTAGCGATTGCATCCTGTTTAATAATGAAAGCAATTTAATATACACACAATCGACTTAAAAGTAGCCACGTTATTGAACAATAATGACTAAAATACTGTCAAAAGCAATGAATGTGCGATTTCTTACCTGAAGAGTAACATAAAACTTTAGCCCCTCGTTAATATTATCCTTGATTTCTTTACACTTTGCTACAGCAGCTTGAATTTGCTTGTAACACTTCTCTCGTGATGCTGAAATAAATAGTGATATAAAAAGTTGAACAGATTTTGTCAGAAAATTAATACAAACTGTTCAAACATTAAAGCTTAGACTGAAGTAACCATAAAAATCATTGCACTTAATAATGAATATGACCAGAATTACAGATTGAATTTTACTTATGTACTGACTCCAAACATCAAACTGCACCATAATTTCTAATTACATACTTAAACAGACTATATGATACAGATATAAAAGCTTCACTGCTGGACTAGACACATCAATCACATAGTTCAATGCGTGCTTATGAGACTACCTTACAACAAATTAATAGGTGTAATATCAAGAATACAAGCAGGCAAAAGTACCTTTATAATCTTCAAGATTAAAGACAGCAACAAACTCTTCATTTTGAACCTGCAAAAGGAAAATGAAAAATGAAAACAACAGTCAGTCACTCAGAATGTATTTCCTAATAATCAGCAAAGATCACAATCTAATAATTAAAGCAAGATACAGCAAGCCACTAGAATATCATGCATATTAACTTCATGACAGAACCAAGGTTGACACATCCAGGTCCATCCTAATATATTTATTAAAAAAGCAGGAAGAAAAGAAAATGGAGAGAAAAAGAAAGAAGTTTTCATTTAAAATTAGTTTCCTTAAATAAAAAAGTAGGAGATACATACAAGAAAGACATAACTTTTATGGTTTAAAGCACTAAGGTACTGAAACTCCCAGCGTTACTTTGATATTCTGATGTTCCAAGGGCACCAAACGACATCAGTATGGTAGGTCACTATTGTAAAAGTAACTTCACATGTTTAATAGTCCAAGATTGAATTAGACATAGCATGAAAAGGTGTATATGGACAGGTGGTTGGCAGCAGATACATAAAGAAACTTCTCAACTCCACAATTCAAAGACCCAAAAAAGTTTAAGATCCAAGAAAAGATGGCATATACTTAAAAGTCCCCAATAAATGCATTTGTGTTGATCAAAGTTTTTCTTTTTCTCTTTTCCTTTTTTTATTCTTACATTTACCTTTCCTTAAGGCAAAAAAGCTTGCTTAGATTAGTTTATCATTCAGGATGCTGACAGGGAATATGGAGTTTGTATATGCAACCAGCCACACTCAGAAAGAAGGCCCCAACTCCTTTTACCATATCATAAACTATGACACTGTCATGTGAACCATATGCTCCATACCTTAGGAGTTCCAAATAATGACATAAAAAAAGTAGCATATGAGATATTCACTTGAAAACAAACAATCCCTAGTTATTTTTTACATCAGTTATCAGATATATTATTCAGTGTTCAAATATAGACAGTTCTGCTGTTTTGAAACTACTATATGCAAATGCTGAGAAAATCCAAACGAACATGGAAGAATAAAAAATAATAGATAATTAGACCTGAATTTGCATCAACAATTGTTCTTGTGCTTTAATGTTTTGGGCAATTTCCTCACATATGTGATCATACTTTGCAATCTCTTTCCTGAAAAGATCCTCATAGGAGCCAGTGGATGTCATCAACTTGGGTAGGATGTCATCCTGAACCAATATATCATATAAGACTAGTCAAGTTTATGATAAATACCAATGATTCAGCAATGACAACAAAAACTAGACAAACACGCGATTACATGAAATGAACATTTAATCATAATGAAATATAACTTCCATGCTAACATGAAGCCTGAAATATAGAACAGCAACAAACAGAAAGCTTAAGGAAAGGAAATAATCAAACAAGACAATTATGAGTTATTTATAAAAGAACATTATAACAATGCCATCATCATGCCTTTTCCACAAACATAATCAGGAAGAATGTGATGTTATCATCTAGTTGCAAAAATGACAAAGTTGGACTGAAAGGTTAAAAAGCCTGGACCATGAAGGAAGTTGACAGCAGAATGCTAACTGAAGTTGAGGGAGCCGTCATGTGACCTTGTTGAGTAATTTAGGAATAAGAAAGTTGTCGATTATTTATGGGATGGGTAGTCGTGCAATAGTAGTGCGAGAATTTAGGGAATGAGCTATAGTTATACATAGTGGTGGGATAGTGGTACGAGTAATTTAGGGAATGAGTTATAAATATGTAAAACGATCATTTCAAAATTATGAATGAAAATTATCGCTGAATTCTCTCTCAATTTCTCTTTCTTTTCAGGTCTCATACTCTTAACTTCTCTTTCCTTTATGGTCTCATACTCTGTTCTTTCTGGTATAATCTCTTCTCTTTTCATCACTATCCATTTCATCATAAATTGGTTAGAGCTATATAGATCCAAACACCGAAAAAACACAAAACAACCGTCCATGGCAGAAGGTACTCAATATAATGTCCTCCATGATCAAGTTCAAGTATTGCAAGAAAAAATGAAAGCAATACAAGACACTGTTCCAAGATGGTGGGAGGTAGAGAAGAAAAGGATTGAGACAATGTTAGTCGAGAATCAGAAAACCCTGCTAGATGAAAATAATCCAAAGGGAACACCGCAAGCTCAATCGGAACTAGAAGGTATAGCCAAGGACAACAGCAACCAACCTACGACCGGCTCTTTGCTAAGAAAAAATGGTAAGTCTCCTGTTGTAATCACTATGATTGATAACCAAGGGAAATATGTCTATAAGATCATTGTTAGCTAATACCCAGCTTGAGTCTAGCAGTAGTATTCTTCATAGTAGAACTCAACAATGCCAGAACAATGAATTTATTGAAGGTAGTAACCCTTATACTACTATGAATGTATATGCCCCAAGACCTAAGATTGAATTGCCCAATTTTGATGGACATAAACCTAAAGGGTGGATCAAAAAATGTTAGAAGTATTTTGCTATTTTTTTCATTTCAGATCATCAAAAATTAGAAATGGCAACAATGTATTTGTGAGGGAAGGCAAAATCTGGTTCGACGGTTACATCATGCAGAGAAATAGTGACTCAGTCAAAGTTTGCTCAAGATTTGTGCAACAAGTTTTGTAATAGGACTTATACGGATGTGATACAAGATTATTATAAGCTAGTTCAAAAAAATACAGTGGAAGACTACCAAGAGAGGTTTGAAGAATTGAAGCCATATATGCTGCAATTTAACCCTTATCTAAATGAAGAATACTTCATTTTCAGATTTGTAAGTGGGCTCTAGGAGGACCTAGAACCCAAAGTCAAAGCTAATTTACCTACTAGTTTAATGGATGCCCACGAACTCTCTAATTTGGGTCTTGAGCATGCTACATGGGAGGATTATACGGTGAAGTCCCAATTCCCTTCTTTTGATCTTTGGGGAGAAGGATCCCTTATGGACAAGGATCCCTTATGTTATCATCCAATTGCAAAAATGATAAAGTTGGGCTGAAAGGTAAAAAAGTCTGAACCATGAAAGAAGTTGGCAGCAAAATGCTTAGTGAGGTTAAGGGAGCTGTCACGTGAAGTATAAGGACCTTGTTGAGTAGTGCGATAGTGGTGCGAGTAATTTAGGGAATGAGCTATAGTTATGCATAGTGGTGGGATAGTGGTACAAGTAATTGAGGGAATGAGTTATAAATATGTAAAACGATCATTTGTGAGTTTTAGGATTTACTTTTAGGGAGGATAATTGGCAATGCTAAGGAGCATTAAGGCTTGTACTACCTTGTAGATCCTCAACAAGTGAATAAACAAGCTTTGGCTCTAAGTGGTGAATTTGTTTCTGTTTCTAATTAAATCATGTTATGTCACCATAGATTAGGACATCCTAGTTTTTCATATCTAAAAACTCTTTTTCCTTCTCTTTTTAAGAATAAAGATATCCATTCCTTTCGTTGTGAAACTTGTTGACTTGCCGAACACCCTCATGTTCCTTATCTTATTCATCCATGTAGATTTTCTAAACCTTCTTCTTTAGTTCATAGTGATATTTAGGGACCTTCATGAGAAAATAATATAATTGGAACTAGGTAGTTCATGACTTTTATAGATGATCACACATGAGCTTGTTGGGTTTACTTATTAAAAGACAAGTCTGATGCTAAGGCAATTTTTCAACTATTTTACAAAAACGATTCAAACAAAATTTCAAAACCAAATCCAAATTTTCCGCACAAACAATGGAAGGGAATATTCAATTCAATTCTTAGTGATTATCTAAAAGAAAATGGGATTTTTCACCAAAGTTCTTATGTTAACACCTCCCGACAAAATGAGGTTGCAAAACGTAAAAATCGTCACCTATTAGTAGTTTGCTCGTGCTATCATATTTACCAATATGTTTCTAATTTTTTTTTAGGGATCTTATTTTAACAGCCTCATACGTTATCAATAGACTTCCTAGTAGAGTTCTCAATTTCAAAACACCATTGAACATGTTACTTGATTCATATCCACAAACTAGGTTGTTTACTTCTTACCCCCAAAAGTCTTTGGTTGCACATCTTTTTGTTCATAACAAAAGTCCATTTCGTGGGAAACTAGAACCTAGAGCTATAAAATGTATCTTTATTAGGTACTCTCCTACTAAAAAAGGGTATAAGTGCTATTGTCCATCAACGAAACAAAAATTTGTCTAATTTGATGTCATAGTCTTTGAAAATCAACCCTTTTACCCAAAACCAACTCTTTAAGGGGAGATACTAGGTGAAGATAGGCTTTGGGATTTTTCCATTCCACTTCCTGTAACAACTGCTATTCCTATTGAGTCACCAACAAAAGCTAAGTTGGAAACAGGGACAGATTCATCTATGCTTAATCCTCAACAAAAAAAACAGATCTCCGTGTTTATTCATGACGTAAACCACAATCTCAAGAAGTATAATCTTTTGTGCCCCGGGCACATTGTCAAGAATCTAATCTGTAAGTAAATTCTGAATCAAAAAATGCTAACCTACAACATCAGCACTAGTGAATACCAATCCATAAGTAAATTTTGAATCATAAAACGTTGTGCCTACCACACCATCACCAGTGAATACTCCACCTAATGATCTAGACATACCTATAGCACTCAAGAAAGGTGTAAGATCGTGCACTCAACCCCCGTTGTCCAATTATCTATCCTACAGCCATTTGTCTACAGCATTTTGTGCCATGATAGAAAAGATTGAGGTAACTAAAATCCCACAAAATATTCATGAAGCTCTAAAAATCTCAGAAGGGGAAGCTACTGTACTTGAAGAGAATAAGAGCATTGAAAAAGAATGAGACTTGGGATGTTGTAGAGTTACCTAGAGAAAAAAAACCAATTGGATGTAAGTGGGTATTTACAATTAAGTATAATTTAGATGGTGAAATAGAGAGACACAACGCCCGCTTAGTTTTGATGACATTTGCTCAAACTTTTGGAGTAGACTACACTGAAATCTTTGCTCTAGTTGCTAAATTGAATACTATAAGGGTATTGCTTTCACTAGATGCTAATCTTGACTGGCCATTACACCAAATGGATGTCAAGAATGCCTTTCTTACTAGGGAGCTAGATGAAGAAGTTT
Organism: Durio zibethinus; assembly: GCF_047325235.1. Lineage (NCBI taxonomy): Eukaryota > Viridiplantae > Streptophyta > Magnoliopsida > Malvales > Malvaceae > Durio > Durio zibethinus. Next base: position 16,395,454 of record NC_143165.1, read on the forward strand.
ATATGGATTTGCCGCCTCGCTTTGAAAGGGAAACAATGATAGGAAAGTATGCAAACTGAAGAAGTTTCTCTATGGATTAACGCAGTCACTAAAGGCTAGGTTTGATTACTTTGCAAAGTTAGTAAGAAGACATGGATTTAGCCAGACAAACTGATAATACTCTTTTTTCAAACACTCACAACATGAAAAAAAGACTATTTTGATCGATTATGTTGATGATATTATATTGACAGATGATGACATTGAAGAAATAGAGAGACTAAAAAAGACTCCCGAAAAAGAATTTGAACTTAAGGATCTTGGACAACTAAAATACTTTTTACAGATGGAAGTTGCAAGGAGCAAGAACAGCATTATTGTTTCCCAAAAGAAATATACGGTTGATCTCCTGAAGGAAACTAATATGCTTGGCTATAAACCAGCTGATACACCTATAGATCCTAATGTGAAACTTGGAAAGAAAGGAGGAATTCCAATAGATAGGGGGAGATATCAACAAATGGTTGGAAAGCTAATCTACTTGTCTCATACAAGACCTGATATTGCCTTTAAAGTTAGTGTAGTAAGTCAGCACATGCACTCTCCATTTGAGGGGCATCTTGAAGCTGTGTATCGAATCTTAAAGTATTTGAAGGCCACACATGGTAAGGGTTTGTTGTTTGAGAAGAATGAACAAAGACATGTGGAAGCATTTATAGATGCAGATTGGGCAAGATCAATTGAAGATAGAAAATCCACCTTTGAGTAATACAAAGGTTTGGGGTAATCTTATCACATGGAGGAGTAAGAAACAGTCTGTTGTTGCTCAAAGTAGTACAAAAGCAGAATTTAGAGCTTTTTGCACAAGGAACTTGTGAACTTATCTAGTTGAAGAGACTTTTGGGAGAACTTGTGAACTTATCTGGTTGAAGAGACTTTTGAGAGAATTAAAAATAATAGTTGAATACCCTATGAAACTGTATTGTTATAACAAGGCTACTATAAGTATTACTCATAATCCAATGGATCATGATCGAACAAAGTACGTGAAAGTTGATAGGCATTTTATCAAAGAGAAGAATGATATGGGAGTGACATGTATGACCTATGTTCCTAGAAAGCAACAAGTAGCAGATATCCTAACAAAGGAACTATAAAAACCAAGCTTTGAGACTCTTGTTGACAAGCTGAGAATGATAAATATCCATTCTCCAGCTTGAGGGAGAGTGTTGAAAAATTATGTATCAAATCAGGCTGATTTGCTAGGATTTATACTTCTGGTCTTTTAATTTGTTTCTATGTTTGGATGATTGTATCCTGATTTTGTGGGTTTCTTTGTACATATCAATTCCTCTATATATTTGAGGATTCTTTTTAATAAAATAATACTCAGAGAATATTGTTTTTTATCTCTGTTTTCAATACCCACACTTGAAAACCAGACCATGAATTCCAACCCTAAAATACAGAGTTCTCAGCAAATGATGATTTTCAGATATAAAGAACAAGTATGAAGAGTAACTTCGGAAAACCTCATTTCCTATTTCCCAATAAGTTCAAAGATTCCCAATTTGAAACATACACACCAATAATCACATTAGAAATTAAAATTTCTTGCAGAAATATTCCATCAATCACCTTTTGATAATCAAGTCACCGACACTTACGTTGCATAGACACAGGCTTGGTTCCTAAATACACGGATTCAACCACAGATCAAGATTTTATCACATGATGTGAATTTGTCATCCTTGAGAAAATAATTTCTAGCTTGCACAAATTTAAAGCAGTTCATAAGTACCATCTGATGTGGATATTTTGTTAGTTCTTTATTTGGATTAGATTTCTCTTTCTTATCTGGTTCTCAAATGGCAGACAAATAAAAGGGAAATAAAATCATTACCAACTAAAAGTTTACCCATCCGTTGCAGCTCAAACAAAATAGCAAGAGAAAGAGATATCAAAAGAGGTTGTTTTTTGGACTAAAGAAAGAAAAAGCTATGAAATGAGGTTTAGGGGGAGAGACAAGCTCACTGCCTGAAACAGAGGATATAAAGAACAACAAAGAAAAGGAAAGAAGAGAAGGAAAAGGGGGGAAAAAAAAGGAAGAGAAAAGAAAGCAGAAGACTAGCAGGCCACCAGGAACAGACGACAGCATTGACAAGCAGAGTTTAAAAGAAAGGGAAAAAAAAAGAGAAAAATAGGAGGGCATGGCAGGAGAACAAAAAAATTTAAAAGGCAAGATAGAAGGAAGGTAAGGAGCTGTTGGAGATGGAGAGACTAAGGTGAGAAAGAGGCATTAGCGAAAATTTTGGAATAAAACCCAAGGCGAAAAAGTATAAGTGTAAATTTATCTTTCCCTTCTTTCCCCTTTTTTTCAGCTAGTAAACTTTAATACAGTTAGGTAGACAATTGTTAACTAACTGGCAAGTTAATGGATAGGAGAACATTAGACTGAAAAAAGCATTTTTCAAATGCAAAATTGAAAGTTTCATAAAAATTAAAAAAAATTAAAAAAAAAAAGTGGTGTTTGGAAATGTGGTCACAAAAGAGGTGTTTAGATCCAACTTTAGGGTTGGGACACGGCAGGGGCAGCTCATCTTTTTGTGCACAGATAAAACACTAACCTATTACCACACCGAATGAGAAGGTGATTATCAACAAGAACAACTAGCATGTAACAACAAGCATTTTGCAACATGAGACACAATCAAAAAGATCTTGCAACTACATCTTTAGTTAAGAGCCAATGCCATGGACTTGGTGCCATCAATGATAAACTTAAAAATGGAACGGTCTTCAATGCAAAACGCTAAAAAGCTAATTGAGGAATTAGCTTACTTAAGACTTCATTTTGTTACTTAGTTGTATTTATGGCTCTTATTTATTTTCTGTTTTCTTGAGTTTCAAGACAAGTCTTTTTTCATGTTTTATTGACTTTCAAGTCATGTTTGTTAGCTTAGAGTCCAAGTATATGTTAATTCCAAATGGAAGAAGTTCTTTTAGGGATACTAAGAGTCAATAATTCCAAATGGAAGAAGTTATTTTAGGGATACTAAGAGTCTATAATTCCAAATGGAAGAAGTTCTTTTAAAGACAGATGATAAGACATTTCTAAGCATTATTCCTATTGTGATTGTCTTGTGCAATCATCCTTAGGCATGACTCCTAGGGAATCCTTAGGTTTTCTTTATTCTTGGTTGTGATACAATCAAGGAGACCTGAGAGTGAAACTTACATTATCTTTTCTTTTCTGATTCCCTTTTCCTTTGTCAAAGTTTCTTTATTTTCCTAAGAATTTCATATTATTGTTATCATAAATCCTAGCTCCCTAAGCTGTCATAATTCAGACTCTTTATTACCGACTAACAAGACTCATTGAGAAATAGAAACAGCGACAACACTTTTTCAATTTTTTCATTTGCCGAAGTACCTACTACAATATCATTCAGCTGGAGAATGGGATGATTCTTTTCAACTAAAATCCCTTCTGTCCCACTGGAATGTTTATGCATATAGTTGTTCAAATATGTCCCTGATGTCATCATGAACTGGTAAGGTAAACCATAATTTCAGACATTTTTGCCAAATAACCCAACCTGTACTAAACTGCGGTTTTTGTGTTCATGCCTCATGATCCTTCTAAAATTGATCAGAATAATGAAGGGAATGATTTGAAAGGGTCCACTTATCCACAAAGGTACTTGTAGATCTAATTTGAGTAAACCTGACTAATGTTTAAACATTCTAAAAAGATGTATCATCCACAAAATTATTAGTATAAAATGTGCAATTAATGTGCCTAATCTATAATATTAGTTGCCTGACAGCAATTCCTAGGGAGTGGAAGAAGCTACCGAGTAGCACGCATTCTACAAGGAGGCACACATATAATCCTATAACATATTATCCTAGATCATAATAATATAGTGTCAATACAACAGAGAATCACTGACAAGAAACTACATATCTAAAGAAGTATGCCCCAGGCACCCTTTAGAGAAAAAAGATTAAAAAAAAGACAGGCAAGCAGAAGATGAGTAGCAAAAACAGTTAACTACACCTTTCTTTTCATCTCTTTAAGCATATCTTCAAGGCCAGCCCTCTGAGCACCAAGGGTCTCTAATTGCCTCTGCAAGGATGATAACATGAGAAATTAACCATTTAGTATATAAAACTAAAATTCTGTTCAACTTGTAAAACAGGAAACCAATCAGCAATGGATCAATTGAATGACTTGAACAGTGGCGGGAGGGTGCAAAAGAAACATCAGATAAAGTAACACTTTTTCGCTCCCCCCCCCCCCCTTTTTTTTTTAGCCCTTGGGGAATGGGGAACTTGAGGCGAAACCTGAAGCATAGAGTTAATATTCAAGAAATTTTACATTAGACAAGAGAATTACCAAGCTCTGCTTTAGGGCCCCCACTATAGCATCTTCATTGGCATCCAAGGACAGTATTGGCCTTGACAGACTTGGAAGGGCAGCTTCTATCTGATAACAGCAATATGAACATATGATATAGCATTATGTATTTCTCCAGCAAGCAAGAGAAAATAACAAGACCCGAATAAAAAGGAATAGTTGAATTTATTAAAAAGAATAAGGTACCCACACACACACATATATATAAGCAAAGCTATACTAGCCAATTCAGAATAAGCCAATAACCAATGCACACGAAGACCAGGAAAAATAGCTCTATTTACAGTTCATAAGAGTCACAGACACAACTAATAAACATTTGACATACTGGATGGCAGTCAAGGATTGACATGAGACTAGAATGCTCTCTCAGTGAACGCTCAACTCGCACATCACTTTCTCCAGCTTGCTTCAAGTTAGCTGCAAATTTATTTAACCTTTCCTGCAATGTCTTTGTCAGAGTGCTGGATTGCGGCCTAGTCCATCGTGTTCCAAACTGAGTTCTAAACTGAGCATCCTCTGCTGCTTCTTTCTGCAAAAGCTCCTCGGTCTGCACCAGCAATTCCTGATTCACCCTCCTCAGATCCCTAAGCTGTTGTAACTCTGTGTCCAAACCAGCTGGGCCACCACTAGCTTGCACCTTTTCTACCTCATTCTTAAGATCTTCTGGAAGATTAAAATTCCCTTCTAAAGCAAGAATTGAGTCTGGCAGGTCCATTTCCTTGAGCCTTACTCGGGTTAGCTCACTTCCTTGCTGCAATTTCTCAGCCTGTGTCCTGATGACATCATCAACCATTTCAGTATATCTAGAAAGAGCCTTTGCACTACTGTCGGGAACAAGAGTTGCAAACATCTTCTCTTTGCTTGCATCCAATACTTCATTCATCTGCAACGACTTAACCATAGAAAATGCAGGGAGAGATGGTAAGGAACTAGGGGAAGGAACTCTCATCAGATAAACCCTGTCATTTTCCTTCACAGCCCTCTCCAGGTTGCGATTAAGATTAACTTCTAACTTGTTAATTGCATCCAGAAGCTGTGCAGCTGCCCCTTTTGATGATTTCTTCACCTCAGCCAAAGCATTAACTGCACTCCTCAAACGTGCAATTTCTTCGGCAATCTCTTCTTTCTCATGTAGCTCCAAACAATACCTATAGCAAGCTTCTGCATAGAAAAGAGCTGCCTTAAGCTGCACATGCGCAATCCATGCTTTTTCAAAATGGTCCTTCAAAGTTGCTGCATTCAACGCTGCTAAAGCTTCCTCGTAGTATAATCCAACCTGCAAGTAAACTCCTGTTAATCCTAATATTTTTTTTTAAAAATTCAAATTCCCCAAAGTAAACATGAAAGGACAATTACATATTCCTGTGTTTTTTGGAAGGAACACAGAGCTGAACTCCAACTAAAAAAAGAATAGTATCGACTCAAATCCCAAATATACTATTATTTATTTAATTTTCTACTCGTTCTGATGATCCATTAAGTAATAATTAAAGCTCCATTCGGTTTTGCTTTTTTCCTTCCTAAAACTGCTAAAAAGAAAAAGCAAAGAGTAAAAAGCAAAATCACAATTAACAAAAATAGACCCAACGATTAAAAATGCAATACCAATTTGAACATAACTAACCAGTATAAATAAGTAAAATCAAGCTTAATATTCAGAAAAATTAAATTTTGTTTTTAATTCTTTAAAAATTATAAATTTGGATCATTAAAATTTAACCTCATAAGCTGATAATTTCCAGAAAAAACCATAATCTAATCATTCATCCCACCAAACACAGATTCCAATTCTAAACCAGTTCCAAAATAAAAAGTAAAATAAAATAAAAAAACCCAACCTGCCTAGCAATCTTGGCACAAACTCCAGGAGTACTTCCTTTAGCAATAGTATTTTCAAAAACACACTCTTGAGCTTGAGCCAACATCAACCTCTCCAACATCCCAACACACTCCACCGACAAATCCACGGTCGTACTGTTCCCCATGGAAGCCTTTGTCGACGCATTATCTCTGAGGAAGGCAAACGCCCCAGCCGCTGCTATAAAAGCATGAGACGCCTGTTTCCTTCCATCCGCAGTAGCCCTATCGTAAGACAAGCCAATCTGACTATAAACCGCTCCGAGATTAAACAAAATGGCTGCTTTTTCTAAATGGATGTTTTGTTGAACCGCTTTTTGCTTCTGTTTAAAAGCGTCGAACCAAGTAAATTGGATTGTGTTGATGTGCTCCTTGTCGGGGGAGATCGGGAAGCGGGTTTCGATTAGGCAAAGGGATTTGAAATAAGAGATGAGAAGGTCACGTCGGGCTGTTGGGGATGGATCAGGGACCCGTTCGATGTCAGAGCGGAGGGTTTTGACAATGGAAAGGTCGTCTTCTAGGTTGATGGCTTCGCGTTCGGAGTATGTGAAGGATATGTATTGGCGGAGTGGGCGGTAGAGATCGACTGAGTTGGTTTTTTTCTCGTAGACAGCTAGCATGATGTTGGTGACTGCCGCCAACGCGGAGGAGGATGCCGCGTCCATAGCGATGGTGGTGGAAATCAACTATTAGGTGAAACAATGGCGTGATTTATTGGAGTGGGATTAACGGCGAGACGAATAGGGAAATTGAGTAGGGAAAAGGAGCTTTCTTATTGGCAAAGGAAAGGAAATTTCTGGGTTTCTAGATTTGCTCGCAATTTATCATGATATTTTGCGAGAAATTGAAAAAAAAAATTCCTTTTAGAAAATATGAAAAGGTTAGATGAGATTAACATGTTAAGGTTGAAAAACCCATAAGTACCCTTTTGATGTCGGGAATAGTTTCGCAATTAATATATATATTTATATTATCTAAAATGACAAAATTTTATATATTCATATTATATTTTATATAAAATTTATTAGTTATAATTTATTTTTTTATTAAATTTTTAACTTTTTTAACTTTTTTTATATTATATCGTCATTTTTTGTTTTGAATTATCTAATTTAGTCAAGAGTCAAAATTTTTTTGATTTATAATATCTATTTATCGTATTTTTTAAAAAAATTTATCAAATTTAAAAAAAAAATAAGAATGAATGTGGATACCTTAATTGGTCCCCTTTTCTTAGAAAATTAATCTAAAAAATAAATTAAAAAAGTAGGAAAAGATTAATTTTTAAAAAATTTCAAAAAATGTGTAAAAGGAAAAAAAGAAACTCATAAAAGGTATTATATTAACATTTTATATTGAGCATAAAATAGAAATTTCCTAGATTAAGATGAAAATTTTATTTTATTAATATAATATTATGACTAAAACTAAAAGTATAATAAAATATATCTTTTTATATACACCTCACATTAGGTCGAGACAAAGCATCCTAAAATAAGTTTTCGACTTAATCTCATTTTTTTATAAAAAAACTTGACCCATCTCAATTTAATCTTAATTTAAGAAAATAATTACTTATCGAAACGAGATGGATTGGAATTTGTTAGATACAAACTATTTTGGCATTTCTATGAACAAGCATCTTTTGTTATAAAATTTAACAAATTAAAAATATAAAAAAACAAAAACAAAAGTAAAAAAAGCCAAATTGGGTGCCACATAGACACATCACCTTTTTTTTTTCATAAAATTACTTTTATTAAAAATATAAAAAAAAACTCATTAAGGTACTATATAGATATCACAATTAAGTCAAGACATATCAGATACAAATTATTATATCGTTTTTATTTATCAACTCCTTTGTTGTAAAATTTATCAAATTAAAAAATTGAAAGAAAAAAAAGCAAATTATGGTGTAATGTGGGCACCTATATTATTTTTTTACAAAATTTATTTAAATTCAAAAAAATAATAAACTAAAGAAAATTGAAAAAAAAGCCAAAAAAAAAAGTGGCACGTCAAAATCTTAAATAGATCAAATAAAAGTTAAAATGAATCAAATTTATATAATGGATAGGTAGATGATTGCATTTTAATTATATATAAATATAATACTTTAAATTAAGATATTAAATAATTATTTGATTAATATAATACAAATATCTAAATATAAAATTAAATAAATAATTAAAAGATAATTTAATATATACAATCAAAGTAAGATGAAACACCATAAACCTTCTTCAACTTGACCTTGATTTTCAAAAAACAAATCTCGATTCGATCAAAAATAAAAAAAGAGCATCTATCATATTCGGACGAATCGAAATCAATTAAATATTGATTATTTTGTTATTCACATCTCCATTGACAATTTTCTTTAAAAAATTATTTATCATTTTTTTATTGTAAACTATCTAATTAGAAAAATAGAAAATAAATGAAAAAAATGAAATAGAATGTCATGTGTATACATATATTGCTTTTTTAATTATCTAATTAAAAAAATTAAAATAAAAAAATAAAAAGGAAACTACAATAAAAAATAAAAAAAAAATCGAGTTACAACATGACATTAATAATGATTAGCCTTTTATACAAAATTTATATCATGAATTTATATTATTTTTATTTTAAATTATTTTTTCTTTTTTACACATTTAATAAATTTTTTATGCTTTTTATTTTTTTTTTGTAGAGCCAATTTTATATTATTAATAAAAATATTATTTTTTTAATATCATTTTTGTACCTTAAAACTAAAAAAAGAAAGAAAAAGCTTAAAAAATGGCCACATTAATACTTTCGTTAATATTTTTTAAAAATATTTCTAATAAAAATAATATGAAAAAAGCAATAAAAATCAATAATATAAAATTAACAACACACATAAAAATATTAAAAAATAAATTAAATACAAAAAGGAAGAAAATAAACTTAAACAACGAAAAAAAAGAGACAAATAGCAAAAGAAATAAAAAAGAAAATTAAGTTGGCATCATCATCAATAACAATAAGTTTTTTTTTTTAATTATACAATGTATTTTAAAAAATAAAAAAGAAATAATCAGAAAAAAGGAAAAAAAATGAAATTTGGATGTGATGTTCACACCTTTAAATAAATCATTTTTTTTTAAATTTATCAAATTAAAAAGATAAAAACAATGAAAAAGTATATATTTTAATAATAATGTCAAATTGGTCCAACATTTAAAAAAAAATATTCAAAATTTTTTAGTACATAAAAAGTAAAAGAATGTAAATAAAATAAATAAAAAACCAAAAGTAGAAAAAATGATTAAAATGGTTTGACATACCCTTCATATCAAATGAGTCCAAAAAAAAATAAAATCAAAAAAATTATTTATTAAAAATATATGAGAAAAAAATAAAAATAAAAATAAGCTGCATATTTTTACTATCAAATGGATAAAAAATACAATAAAAATATTAATTTTTTTCAAAGAAAAAAAGAAAAAATAGTATTAAGTAAGTATTACAAAAAAAAAAGTAAATATTTTTTAAAAAACTAAAAAAAAAGCATATGACATCCAAACTTTAAAAAAAGTTTATAAAAAAATAAAATGAGTCCTATAAAAAAAAACCAATAAAAATGATCTCATAATTCATATTTATGTTTTTTAATGTGTAACAGTAATTATATTTTTTTCATTCTAACTACATAAAAAAATTATTTAAAATTTTTAGCTTTGAACAAATAAAATTAAAATTGCATTTCGTAAAATATAATTATTGATACTTTGCCTAGATATTGGAAAGTCATCAATAATTATTGTTATAACGTATAATTTCGTAGACCTATCAATGGATTAAAGAAAGTCGCTACCAATCTTTTTTTATTTAGGTGTGATTGGTCACTTAATTGGATCTGATCTAAGAAATCATATTTAGGTTCGAGAGTAACGTTACGTGTGAAAAATGTTATAACACTTTCACAGCGCCCATTTAGAGGATGGTACCAGTTTAATTTCAAATTATCCAAGCTTTAAAAATGTTTATGCTTTACCAAAATATTTAATATTTAGAATTAATCTTAAAATTATCCTATTAGTTTGATAGCTATTTAAGATAATTCTTTCACCTCAAGAGTATTCATGGAGACTAGTGTCTCACTCTAAAGAGACTCCGTAGTCGAATTTATTAATATATTTTATTTAAAAAAATTAGTAAAGTCCTCCAATAGTTTGATAAGATTTACTTTGAAACAGATCTTCCAACAATTTGGTGAGATTTTATTACATAAAAATTTGTAAAATTTTTTTAGAATTTCATTAAGTCTTCCAATAGTTTGGTAAAACTTAATTTGAAGCAATTTTCCAATAGTTTAAAGGACAAAAATTTGATTTATGAAATTTCTCAATAGTTTGGTAAATTCTATAAACTTATTTGAAAAGATTTTTTATTTTTACTTTTATTTTTATTTTTATTTTTATTTTTAAATAAAAGTAGAATTTTATGAAATATTCAGTAAAAATGAATAAATAATAAAAATTAGTAAATATAAATAAAGGAAGTTGAAAATAAAAATAAATTAAAAATATAAAATAAATAAAATAAAAAACTAAAAAGAAAATGGAAAATGAAAACCTGTGATTTGGGTCGGGTCGACATGCGAGTCGGCACGCAGGTTAATGGGTCACACACGGATTTTAGGCTGTCCAAAACGACGTTATTTTGGCACCCTATAAAAGCCACTTTTTAGCGTTTTTTACTTATATGCTTTCTGCTCCTTTTATTTTTACACCCTAAATGCTTTCCCTTTTCTCTAAAACCCAGCCAATAACACTATCAAAAACTAGATTTGGCCGTCGATTTCTAAAAATTTTATCAAAAACCCATCGAAAACTTTAACCTTCACCGAAAAAATCATCGAAAAATTCAAACATTCATCCTAGAAACCCAATTTTCTAGAAAAATTTTCAAAAATTCCTATTTTTTTCTAGATTCTTACAGAAACCTCTCACAAACTTAAACCCAATCCCAGAAACCTAAATCTAACCCAAGAATCTTTAAAACACACCCAGAAATCAAATTCAAAAATTCCCAAAACCTAGATCCTAAAAAAATCCAGCAAAAACTTAAACCTTAAAATCTTTTCTAAAATTTTTCTCCTCCTAGATTAATCGTGTCTGTGTTCTAAAAACTATCTAATTTATAGGTCTCCTTTAGTAAAAATTTTAGGAAATAGACAAAACCAATTCAAGCTTGAATTCTACATGAACCTTAATTAGGTCTAGGTTTTTTACTGATTTTTTGGATTAATCCCAAAAATCCTCTTATTATGAATTAAACCCATTAACTGCATTGAATTCCATATTTTAGTTTCTCCATTCAATCGGTAATTAAGAAAAAAATAAAAATAAAAATAGAAATAATGATAATAATAGTAATAATAATAATAATAATAATAATAATAAAGTAACAATAATAATAAAATAAAAATAGAAACAACAATATACTATAATAAAGTAATAATAATATACCCTACTATATTATAATGATATAATATAATAATAATACTATAATGTAATATGTTATACTATACTATAATAATATATTATACTATACTTTAGTAATAAAATAATACTAGTAACCATAATAATAATAAATAACAATACTAAAAACAAAAATAAAATCAATCTAATTGACCCCGGACACATATGGGTGTTTACAGTTGCCCCTCTTTGCACATCTTTGTTAGACAGAGATGATGCAAAGATCTAGACACACACTTTGTTCCAAAAGTCAAGTCAATAAGCAAAAATAACAAAAATTGAGCCGCAAGTCAAAAATGATTTGGATTGAGCCAAGATTGAGTGACTAGGAAAAAACCACAAATCTGAAAAATGATCTGGATTGAGCCAAGAATGGATGATCAGGATGAAACCATGAGTTTGAAAAATGATTAAAATTGAGCTAAGATCGAATGACTGGGATGAAATCGCGAGTCTAAAAAATAATTCAGACTGAGCCAAGATTGAATCACTAGGACGAAATTACGAGTCTGAAAGATAAAGCTACCAGAATCGAGTCGAGGTCAAAAATGAATAACCGGGATAAAATTACGAGTCTAAAAGATAAAACGACCAAGACTAAGTTAAGGTTGAAGATGAATGATTGGGACGAAATCGTAAGTCAGAAAAATGATCTAACTAAGTTAAGATCGGATGATTGAGATGAAATCGCAAGTTTGAAAAATGATCTGGACTGAGCTGAGATTAGATGACTAGAACAAAATCACAAGTTTAGAAAATAAAGCTACCAGGGCCAAGTCGAGGTCGAAAATAAATGATCAGGATGAAATCGCAAGTCAACAAAATAATTTAGACTAAGTTGAGATCAGATGACTGGGATAAAACTGCTAGTCTAAAAAATGATCTGATTAAGCGGAGATCAAATGACTAGAACGAAATTACAAGTCAAAAAAATGAATAGACTAAGACTGAGTTGAGATCGAAAATAAATGACCGAGACTAATCGTGAGTTAGAAAAATGATCTAGATAAAGCTAAGATCGAATTAGTGATAAGTAACAATGCAACGATGCAAATACATGTCCTATCTAGGATGTAAATGTAAACATAATGTATGTAGTGCCGATGTCATAAAATTTTAATTATGGTGACAAGGTTCTCAAGACTCCACCAATTTTTTTTGGCTTTTCAGTATTAATAATCTCAAGATAAATTCTGTTAATTGATCCATATCTTTTTTTTCATCTGATCATAACTCACAGGTTGTGTCAATCAATCTATCATCGAATTCATCACTAGGTCATCTGTGTCGTTTTATTTACCTCTTTTAAAAGCATTTTCTCAAGTTTTTTTTTTCGCTTATTTCATCTTGGATTTTCTTCAAAAGAATAGAAAACTCTTTATGAATATTGTCATTTATTTATTTATCACTATTCAAATTAGTGACAAATATGATACATTTTTTTTTATTCATTCAAGGGATATTCATTTGGTAAAGGATAAGAAAAATGGGTCTTTATGAAAAGAAATGTAGTCAAAAGTGAACCAAGGTGGAATATTTTGATTGTTCAAATGGGATATTAGCATCCAAAATAATGATTGTTTAAACAATTTTGAACTCTAACTCATAATTTTCTTTCAAAAACACATTCTATGAATATCATTGATCTTTGAGCCAATCATCTCACTCTTGGGACCTTCACATGAAGTTATTTTTTTGAGTTTTTATCTTTATTTAATTACCTTTTTAGGTTTTCAATTTAAGTCTTCATTTTTTTTCTTTTTTCCCTCTTGTTTGCTTTTTATTTTTGCATTTTTCCCTTTTTTTTACCTCTTATTCATTTTTTTTTCTTATTATTCTTTTTCATGTGGTCTATCAGTGACACTTTGATAAAAGTTTCAACTAATCCAATAGCAAATCTATCTTAATTCAATTCATAATTATCCAATTCGAGATTCACATTCAATCTATGAGACATGATGCAGGCTAAGGCAAAAGGTTATTAAACAAATTAATGAAATAGGCCCAAACTATATTTAAAAGGTAATCAAGCCAATGATCATTTCTTCATATGGAGCACATTGACATTTTTTCTCATCAATTTTTCTTTCATTTTTTCTTTTTTTCTTCATCATTTTTTTACTAAAATTTGAACACAAAAGGGATTTGCCTCTAAAATTACAAAATTTTTGACTTTGTCCTCTAATGTGGGGGTGATCTTTAGTTAGGATTCTTCAAAAAAAGATTTCAACAAGCTCAAATGGGGTTGCAAAAGATAAATTTACTTTTTTTTTAGGATAGAAAAAAGATGGTCATTTCTCATCTAGAACATGAATACTCTTAATAAAGAACATTCATTAACTAAGAGCAGACTTATGAACAATTACAAAGATCATGTGTTATATCACTTTTAAAATTTTTCTTTAGATTTATCCTTTTATTCAGTAGTCTTAATGAATCAGCAATTTTCATCTATTAATCAGATCATCGAATGATATTTTCAAAATTAAATCTTGAATTATCGGCACGATTGTTCGAACATTTATTATTTAGAATCAAATAATAGGTATGGGAAAAAGGTGTAAAAAAGTAAAAGTAAATAATAAAGATTCACACAAAAGAAAAATATCATAAAAATGCATCAAATCTATCATTTTTGTTAAAATGATAAAAAATAAGATGAAATCCAAGTATATAAAAAAATCTTTATTCTCAAGAATTCCTAAGAGGATAAGCAATTTCAATTAGCTTTTCCAAAATCATACCCTTGGATGATTGGGTAATAAGCTACTATTGATATTAGATGCCATGTTTCTACCGATATCAAAGTTTATCAGCCTTTTTTTAATCAAACTTTGTACCATATGTTTCAAAGGGATATAATTTTTAGTAGAGTGGTCGGCCATCCCATAATGATAGTCATAATGAACAGTGAGATCATACCATTTGGGATAAAGAGATTCAAGTTGTTTTGCCAAAATGGTTTTTGTAAAGCTTTTGGTACAGTTCTGTGTAGCTCATAGGAATAGAGTCAAATGTGGGCTTTTACCTATTCCATGATTCTTGTACACCACTTGTTGAGGTAGTTTGATGAACAAAAGGCCTAGTTATAGATGGATAAGAAGGTTGTATAATTGATTAGTAAACTATAGTAGAAGCATGACTCAAAATAGGATGGTATGTGGGATAGATCGATTGAAGATAGTTTTTAAATTGCTGTCTTTTGAAACTCACATCTTGAGTCTCAGTTTTTTTCTTCTTAGATATCTTTTTAGCAAGAGAGGACTTTTTTTTTCTAATTTACCACTCTTAATATTGGTAACATTTTTAGTCACATTCCCTATCATCTTCCTATAATACAATGACTTTATAGTGCTTACAAATAGCACTATCATTTTTTTCTTTGTTAGGGGAAGTTGTACCTGAGTAACGATATCCCGTCACCTTTAAGCATACTTCTTGAAAGATTCAATTTTTTTTTTTCATTTTTTGCAAAAAAAAAAGTAATTGAAGCTATATCTATGATATGGTAATATTGCTTGATAAATGATTGAGTCAAATCCTTCCACGATTTAATGCGAGTCCTATCCAATTAAACATACCATCTTGTAATTGACTCAGTCAAGCTATCTTGAAACACATGCATGAGCAACTTCTCATTGCTAGAATATGCTGCCATTTTACAACAATACATTATGATGTGTGTAATGGGACACTTAGTATTGTCATACTTTTCAAATTCTAACACTTTGAATTTTAAAGGAATTACAACATTTGGCACCAAATAAAAGTTGACAACATCCATGGATCCATAGAAATCAATGCCTTTTATAGCCCATAATCTTTTCTTAATCATGCTCATAGCTTGATCAATCTTGAAATCTTCCAAGGGTGCAGTTGTTTGTAACTTCATTTTTTTTGTCTCATCATTTTAAAAATTTGGATGGGCTCATCTGTCTTTTTAGTGAAAATAAGATTAGTATAACTTTGAAAATTCCCTTAATCGAATGCATAAAGCATTCTGTAATTTGAGAATGTGGTCTGTTGTGGCTGAATATTTGGAGCGGTTTGGGTCTGGTGTGAACCAAAGCCTTGAGGGTATAGTGATTCAATATCTTTATATAAGGTATCTTCTTTTACCTTTTTTCCTTTATTCATCTTTTCTAGAGCTTTAAGGATCTTACTTAACTTTGCCTTCATTATCTCTTGAGCCTTTTCTAACCTTTCAAAACTATTTGCATTATCCTAATCTATCTTCTTGGCTTTAGCCTGGGTATAATACTGGTGTTGAGCTATCCTCGAACCTTTGATTTTCACAATGTGCAAATTTAAAATAATGCTTATGGAAACCTCAAATTAGGCATAAGAAGGAATGTAAAAACATAATGCATCAATGCAATAAAGAGAATTTACCATATAACAATTATTATAAAAAAAATCTTTATTGAATTGAAAGTCACTTTTAACCAAATCCTACATTACATCCATGAAAAGTAAAAAATTATTGGAAAAAAAAATCTCTAACTTATCGATACTGGCTTTGCATTTCATTAAAAAAATCTATTAATTTTTTATTATGTGCTCCACTAGTAGCACCATTGCTTTCCATTTTTCAATCATTTCTACCATGCCTTTGGCTTTGTAAACAGCCATAATGATTCGATCCAGTAGAGACTTCAACTTGTTATATTTTTTCATATATGCTTCTTTCATTTACTGACATTCTTCAGCCATAGCCCTCATTTGTGCTCAGACTCTTACCACTACTTCATTTAGCATTTAGATGTGCCTTTACGCTTCAAAGAATATTGCATCCCTTTCTTGTAATTTTGCTTGCAACTGTTTGTTTTCTTGCAAAAGTTGAGCCATTTCTTGGTTAATGGATGACCGTATTGTATTAAGGTCAATGCACAAACTCCTTTATCCATCATTTTCTTGTTTTGGTGTTTGAACTTCCTTTTTGAGCTTTTTGTTTGCAAGTTTCAACTCCTTAGACTCATATTTTAGGCCAGTAAAGGACTTTGCTAAGTTTTCCATGGATATAACTGAGATTTTCCTTGTTAAAAATTATTTCGTGACAAATATTCCTTATGATTGATCTAATGATGTGAGTGCATGATAAAGGAAAAGGTTAGTAATAATATACAAAGACCAACACACAGGATTGTATACAAATATATATAAAAAAAGCAACAAATAATCTTAAAACAAATATCCAATCATGTATCTTATTTATGATTTTCTAATATAAGGGAAGGCATGGCTCTATCTAGGTTTAAACCCTTAAGGTTAACTATATATGGCTTGGATTACTTCTAGAAGGTTCCTAAACTATTCCTTACGTCATTGTCCATCACAGACTAGTAAGGCACCCCAATCCTTGCCCATCATAGGCTTCAAGCAGAAAGGGTTTAATTTGAGTGAAAGTGTTTCACAGGCCCATACGGAGACATGAAATCTCACGAGGACATAGGTACTTCACTTTTTCTTAAGGGTAGAGCTCGAGTAGAGAGCTTTATGTTATGTACATGTAAATGAATGATAGATATACACAGTAAATAAATGAATAACTAAAACAAATATAAGTAATGAAAAGAAATAAAATAAATAAATTTCAAATTTATTAGGTAAGGCTTGAATAATAAGAAATTGTTTACTGGTCTAACTCTTGATGTCCCTAGTGGAGTCATCAAACTATTATAACGTATAGATCTGTGGACCTATTGCTAAACATAGATTAAAATGAGTCGCCAACAATCTTTTTTTTGTTTAGGTGTGATTGGTCACTTAATTGGATCTGATCCACGAAACCAAATTTAAGTTTAAGAGTACAGTTATGCATGAAAAGGTTATAGCACCCTCATAATGCCCATTCAGAAGATGGTACAGTTTGATTTCAAATTATCCAAGCTTTAAAAATGTTTATGCTTTACCAAAATATTTAATATTAATAATTAATCTTAAAATTACCCTAATAGTTTGATAGCAATTTAAGATAACTCTCTTATTTTAGAAGTATTCATAGAGATTAGTGTCCCACTTTGAAGAGGCTCCATTGTCAAATTTATTAATATATTTTATTCAAAAAAATTAGTAAAGTCTTCCAATAGTTTGGTAAGATTTACTTTGAGGCAGATCTCCTAGTAGTTTGGTGAGATTTTATTACAAAAAGATTTGTAAAGAATTTTGAAAATTTCATTAAGTCTCCTAATAGTTTGCTAAGACTTAAGTTGAAGCAATCTTCCAATAGTTTAGAGGATAAAAATTGTTTTTATTTATTGATTTATGAAATTTCCCAATAATTTGGTGGATTTCATTAACTTATTTGAAAAGATTTTTTTTTTTTAAAAAACTTTTTTGAAAAGATTTTTTTGTTTATATTTTATATTTATTTTTTAAATAAAAGTAGAATTTTATGAAATATTCAGTAAAAATAAATAAATAATAAAAATCAGTAAAATAAATAAAAGAAGTTGAAAATAAAATAAAATTATAAAATAAATAAAAAATAAAAAGAAAATAAAAAAAACCTACAATTCGGGTCGATTCAGCACGCAGGTCAATGGGTCACGTACAGATCTTGGGTTGTCTAAAACGACATCGTTTTGGCACCCTATTAAAGGTATTTTTTTAGCCTTTTTACCTCAGACGCTCTTTGCTCCATCGCTTTTTACAACCTAAATGCTCTGCCTTCTTTTTAAAACTCAGCTAAGAATACCATTGGAAACTAGATTTGATTGTCGATTTTTGAAAATTTTACTGAAAACCCATCGAAAACTTCAACTTGTACTGGAAAAATTATTGAAAAATTCAAACATTCATCCAAAGAACCCAGTTTTCCAGAAAAAATTTTAAAAATTCCCATTTTTTTCATATTCTTACAGAAACCTCCTAAAAACTTAAACTCAATCCCAGAAACCTAAATCTAAACCTAAAATCTTTAAATCACCCCTAGATATCCAAATTCAAAAATTCTCATAACCTAGATCCTAAAAAAATCCAGCAAAAACTTAAACCCCAAAATCTTTTCCAAAATTTTCCTCCTTCCACATTAATCGTGTCTGTGTTCTAAAAACTATCCAATTTATATGTCTCCTTCAATAGAAATTTTAAGAAACGGACAAAATCAATCCCAAGCTTAAATCCTGGGATTGAATTCTACCCGAACCTTAATTAGGTCTAGGTTCTTTACTGATTTTTTAGATTGATCCCGAAAATCCTCTAATTATGAATTAAACCCCTTAACTGCATTGAATTTCGAATTTCAGTTTCTCCATTCAATTGACAATTAAGAAAAAAAAATAAAAAATAAAAAATAAAAAAACAAAAATAGAAATAATAATAATAATAAAGTAACAATAATAATAAAATAAAAATAGAAACAACAATATACTACAATAAAGTAATTATTATATACCCTACTATATTATAATGATATAATATAATAATAATACTATAATGTAATATGTTATACTATACTATAATAATAATATAATACTAGTAACCATAATAATAATAAATAACAATACCAAAAACAAAAATAAAATCAACCTAATTGACCATGGACACAGATAGGTGTCTACAATTATCATTTACAAAAAGTGTTATTTTATTATTTTTAGAAGGAATTTTATGATAAATTTTAGATGAAAAAACTACCTTTCAATTTTGTCTTTACGTAGGGGAATTTGAAGATATTTCTTTTATCTAAAATTTTCATAATACTCCTAAATAAAGTTTTATTTAAATTAATCTTATTTCTTAAAAATAAAGAGAATTATTATTAAATCTTCAATGAAACAATTTTTATCCAAAAATAATGATACCACATAATTAATTATTATCAATTTTGTGGGTATTGTGAGAGTGTGAATCTTTTCCTACTTGTAATTGACTTCTGAGTCTAATCTTATTTTCATAGACTAAAACTATCTTTTTAATAAAACTCTAAACTCATTTTAGTAAAAACATAAAATTTTTGGATGGTCAATCACACCCTAAAAAGAATTGGTGATGAATCCTTATATTTCTCATGATTTTAAAATTTTTACATTTAACGATCGAGTCTTCAGACTGATATGGTATGATAACTTGGTGACTCTACTAGGGATATTTAAAGAGTTAGGCCAAAAATGTTAATTATACGCTGTTTAAAATTTTTAAAATTAATTAGTTTTATTTTATATTTAATTTAATTCCTTTTATTTTAATTTCTCAAAAAATATATATAGGTTAATAAACAAAATAAAATGTATGTTAGTTATTATCTTGTTTTGAATTTTGTCTTTGTGATTTATTTATGTTGCTTTAATTAATCTACCACTTTGCACACTTTTGCATATGCACTTCTATGTATGAGCTCTAGACCAATGCTTTATCATTTTTAGGAGAAAGTGAAATAACTATACTCTCGTAAGGTGATAACCTTTGTATTTGCTGATGAAACACTTTCACTCAGATTGAACCCTTTCTGTTTGTGGCCTATAGTGGGTGAGGATTTGTGTGCCTTATTAATCTATAATAGATGATGATGTAAAGTTTGATCTAGGAATCTTTTAGATAAATAAATCCCAACCCTACATATTGAGAGCCATAAGAAGCCTACTTAAGGTAGAGCCATGCCACAGTTTTTGAAAATTATCAAAATTTAAGACATTATATATATTTTATCATTTTGTTGTATGATATGGTTGCTTTATTGCTTCTATTATTTGTTTGTTTTGAATTATTGATTTATTTTTTTTTATATTCTTTAATTTGGTTGCTTGCATTTTATAAGCATTATATTTTAAGAGGGGTATTTGTTTTAGGTCAGTCATAAAAAAAAAAAATTCTTATGGAGCCATTAGTGGTGTCAAGCTTTTGTAAAATTATTTAGAAGTTCAAAGCCATGCCATTTTCTTTCATAAAAATTACCCAAATTAGGATATATGGGGCATTTTGATACAGTTTGTGTTTAAGGATAATAATAGTGCAAATAAAGTTAGGATAAAAAAAAGATGGAAAACAAAAGGAAAAGGGCAAAAAATGCAAAAAAAAGAAAAATTAAGATAGGTAAGAAGTTATTTTTCTTTTTAGAATTTAGTCATTTCTTTTTACATTCATCATGAAGTTCATTTGTATATTTTGGGTTATTCCATTTTTGTATATATTTCTACATCGTTAACATATTCAAGCATTCATAAACATATTTTATATAGCATGCAAATTAAGAATTGTTTTGTGTCATTTGTCCATCAAGAATAATAGCATAAGTATTTTTATTAAGCCTTTAAAATAAAGCATTTGTTTTAGTGGATATAAAAAGCTAAAAGTATGAAAGATCAATTGGAAGCTTGGATTAGTGCATTAGAATGCAATCAAGAGAAGTTTGGTTATAACATTCGGACGATGACAAAATAGCTTACTGAGTTGACAAATATAGTTGAAGAGCTCAAGGAATTTGCTTTGGTGTCTTCTCAAGGGTTCTTAATAATTTTAGCTCAAGTAAGTCCTATGAACTCAAAGAGTCACGATGAATTGATTTTTGCTAGGCCTAGTACATTTCCCAAGCATGCTGAAGCATTCAATGGTTTGAGCAATAATGAAGGTCTGGACAAGATAATGAAAAGGATCAGTAATCTGACCATTCAAATTTTTGAGCTCCAAAAGTGGATTTCTAAGCCAGAGTCAACATGTTCATGAAACATTTACTAATTGTTTCAAACTCAAACTTGCATTCAAATCCTTCTCATGATTGTTTGCAACCTCATTTTTAAACATCTACAATTAGGATGCAATCTCTGATAAGTCCATATTTGAACTAAAATCTTCAACCTTCTATTCCCCAACCACCTATTCAGCCAATTACTCAATTTCAAACCTTTGTATCACCACCAAATCCTCAAACTCCTAGTCAACCTATTGCCCAAAATTACCTAAGAAAAAGAAATAGTTAGATCTTTTCCTCATTTTATATGGAAAACTATTTCCCTATTTATTTGAGAGACACTTTATTTTTCTTGTGTCTTCAAAACCTTTAAAGCCTCCATACCCAAAATATTTTGACCCTAATACAAATGTAAATACAATGGTGGAAATATGGGGCACTCCATTAAGAATTGTGAGAGTTTCAAACACAAAGTGCAATCATTCATGGATGCAAAATGGTTCGATCTAGTGACAATAAGGGATTAAAGATTTAGAAACAATGAGAAAAGGATAGCATGATGATGAACATGGATAAGACTTTTGATTAAAGAGGATTTTCAAGTGATAAGCTGTTGAAAAAATAAAATGCTTTGTGAATTTTTTCTGTTTTGAAAATATATTTTATGTTAATATGATGTTGTCTTTTTGAACTTAGATATGTGAATTATGGTTTGCTTCTAATTTTTGTTCTTTTTCCAATTTTCAAACTTTTCACCAAAGAACTATCATTCATGCATTCATTCATTCACTTATCCATTTATGTAACCACTCAATAGAATGCAATTCATATATGCTCTAAAAGGAAAGAATTTTTTCCAAAATAATCTCTGTAATCTTTTAAAAGGATTAGGAGAATACTAATTTGAGAAAAGAGATAAGGGAGATTATCGATGGACTTTTTGCTTAAGGAAATGATCAACCTAAATGACCTAGCTTATGACTCATAAGGGAAGAGTCATGGAATCTAGATCAATAGAAGAAGTATAGTCACTTGGAAGAAAGAATTCAAGCTGTTGATAGGGATAAATCTAGTGATGCAATAAAATCTAGCTAGTTCTAGATGTGGTTATTCCACCAAGGTTCAAGGCTCTGACATTTGAGAAGTATAATTGAACTGGATGTTCTACGACACATTTAGCTTAATACTATCATAAAATGGTTGGGTATATCGATGATGAGAAGTTGCTTATTTATGTATTTCAAGAAAGTTTGGCTGGGATAGTAGCCCGTTGGTATTATAGTTTGGATAATAGTTAAATTCATATTTAGAAAGATTTATCACAAGCATTCTTAAAGCAATACCAACACATGTTGGAAATGGTTTCAGATCGATTAACCCTTTAAAATATAAGAAAAAACCTTAATGAGTTACAAAAAATATGCTGCTAGGTGAAAAGAGATTGCATCATAAGTTCAATCACCTTTAACTAATAAAGAGTTGAATTCCCTATTTATGGTTACTTTTTCTTTTCTTTATTATATAAGTTGATTGGTAATACGTTCTCATAATTTGTTAATTTGTTATTTGCTATGAGTAAAATCGAGGATGAGATAAAAAAAGAAAGAATTATAGATGCTAATGTGAAAACTCCTAATGAAATATTAGGAAATATTTTTTATGGATATGCCCAAGAGATAATTGTTGAATGGCAAAATGAGAAAAACTGCCCCATGATATAAAAAGGTTTGGCGAATGACTATTCTTAATGGTCACCATGTTGTTCCCAACTGACATTTTGGGCCAATAATTTTTCTCAACCACTTTATCTATGTGCTTTAATTCTTTCACCATAAACATTCTCAAAACAAAGGACTAACCTAAGCTATTTATAAAGCCATAAGAGAAAGAGAGTCAAGATGTACCATTCATTCCCAATGTTTTTCGCTATGTTTTCATCTTACTTATCAAGAATCATATGATGTCTGTTATCGCTATAAGACCTAAAAGGCCTTATTACTTGAAGTGCTATAATCCCAACATTAAGTGTGAATTTCATGATAGGGTCTAGAGGCATTTCATAGAAGATTGTATTGCTTTCAAGGATATAATTTAGGCTTTGATAAATGTAGGTCTTATGAAGTTTAAAGGGCTGGTTAGTGATTTTGATAATTGATAGCAATCAAATCGAAGATCAACAATGTTAAGGTTGAAGCTCTAAGAGGGGAACTTTTATTTCTATAATTTAAGTGTCATCTAAAGAGTACTATTGGGAATATAAATTTTTAGGTCAGGTTTAAGTGTTCGCATTGCATGAATAAATCTTGTGCATCATAATATTTCATGAATTTATATTTTCATTTAATATTTCAATTTTTTTAAAATTTGGGACTTATAGATTTTCTTTGAAAAAAATGGTGAAAAAAGAAAAATGCTAGATTTGAATAAAGCCCCACATAGTTAGGTCCCAAGGTTATAAAAAAATATCATGAAAAAAAATGAAAAAAAAGAAAGTAAAAAGAAAAAGAGAAAAATTTTGAGTCTCGAAAGAGTTGGCGATCACTATTAGGAATTTCTTAAATGCCTAAACATCAATTCTTAAATCATCAAGATGACTCTATTTTATCAGTCATGACCTCTCAAAAGCCATAAATTAGAATTTGTAAACCTTGCCTTCACCTGATAATGTTATGATATCAAAGGGTGGTACTCTTTTCCAAGATAATGAGCAATGAAACATCTAATTAAAAAAAGAAAAAATTAAGATTCCTAAAAAATCGGGCATGTATTTGAATTTTTTTAAAAAAATTCAAATACAGTGATTTGATGTGTCAATGTTATGCTATAATTTCAAAAAAATTTTAAGAGTCATGGCCATCCAAAGTCTTGTAAAATGTTCTCAAACTTACCAACCTTTTAGCTCTTTTACCTAAAATTTGGCCTAGCTCAGGTGTCTCAGGTGCATGTTGCTTAGATTTACTAACCTTTCAGCCCCTTTACCCAAAAAATTAGCCTGGCCCATGTGTCTCAAAGGTGCGTTGATCATGAAACTTACCAACCTTGTAGTTCCTTACCCAAAATTAGCTTGGTCCAGTGTCTTGGGGCCACACTAATTAGAAAAGAAAGATCACATTGCCTTTAAGACAATTTAAGTTATGATTAACCCATTTGTTCTTTTTTTTGTGGAATAACTTAGATCATCTGATACCTTAAATGGGTTTACTCTATATGACCCTTTCTTCATTCATTTCACATGATTATTTTTTTGCAATAACTTTCATTAAGGGTGGTTTGTGAAAATGAGGCATCTTTTATGAAACACATTATTGTTAAAATGAACTTAGGTATGAGCTATGAGGGGCATGTAAAAAATCAAAAAAAGGAAAAAAAACAAAAAAAAAAAGAAAGGGAAAGAAAAAATGGTTATGAGACCATACACTTAAGAAATTCAAATAAGTCCAAATAAGTCTTGCCTAATTCACAATTTTGGAAAGGAAAACACAAAAATCCAAAATGAAAAAGCCAATAATTCAAAAAAATAAAAAAAAGAAAGATAACTTTTGAAATGAAAATCTTTCTTCAAATTTATTTCTCTAAAAGGAATTGTAGACACCCACTCATGTCTGGGGCTAATCAAAACCAATTTTCCTTGTACATATTATGATATTATACTATTAGCGTTATTATATAGTATAATATATTATATTATTATGATCTATTAGTATTATTATATTTATTATTCTATTGTACCATATTACTATTACTATTATTATATTATTATATTATTATATTATTATGTTATTATTATTATCATTATTTTTTTCTTCTTTCCTATTTTGCTCCAACCCGTACATGAACAAGAAAATTAAAGAAGCTAGAATTAGGATCAGAATCCCACCAGCATGTTCAAAGTTTTTAATGCAAAATTGCATCAATATGATTGTTGAAATTTTAGGACTTAAAATCACGTTGGACAAAACTCAATCCCAGGATTCAAGCCTAGGATTGATTCTGTCCATTTCCTAAAATTGGTTTTAAAGTTGCCTATAAATTGAACTAGCACTATAGGGGATAAACAGACAGAAATTCTTAGAGAGAAAGGTCTAAAAAAATTTTAGGCAATGGTAGTATTATGGAACTTTGATTTTAGATTTTAGGGTTTGATCTGAAGCTTTTAGGCTTAAATTTAGGCTTATGGAGTTATGTTTACGGTTTTATAAGGTTTTGGGAGAATTTAGAGCTTTCTAGGAAGGTTTGAGGATTTTCTGGATTTTTCTAGGTTTTGTTTGGGTTTGAGAAGAACATTTGAATTTTTCGACGAGATTCCGATGAGATTTCAGTGACTTTTCTAGAAACCGATGATTTTTCTAGTTTTTGGTTGAACTTCCCGATGAGTTTTTCAAAAATCGATGGGTTTCCCAATTTTCAGTTAAACTTTTTAATACTTTTTTTGGGATTTTAGAGAGAAGATAGAGGATTTTTGGTCTAGAGAGAGAGAGGCTCTAAGATTTTTGAAGTAAAAAACACTAAAAGTGATTTTATATGTTGCTTGATTTATGTCATTTTAAACACCCTATATTCGTGCGTCTACCCAAAACCCATGTGAAGATCCGCATGCAAACCCGACCCATTTTGCAAGGTTTCCTTTTCCATTGTCATTATATTTTCCATTTTTCATTTATTTTCATATTTTTAAGTTTTATTTTCAATTTTCTATTTTAATGTTTTTTTAGTAATTCATTTAATAAAAGAATAAAAAATATTTTCTTTCTAGAAAAATAGAAAAAGCTAGATAAAAAAAATCTTTTTAAGTTTTTAAAAGAAAAAATATTTATAAAAACAAAAAAAAAAATCCTTTCAATAAAAAATAATAATAAGAGAATCTTTTCAAATAAAAATCCTTACAAAATAAAATGCATGAATTCTACCAAATTTAAATTTTATGGAATCCATCAAACTATTGAAAAATTTCATAAATTAGTTTTCAAAAAATAAAAACTAAATAATTTTTATCTTCTAAACTATTGGAGGATTTATTTTTCAAATTAAGTCCTACCAAACTATTAGGAGACTTAATAAAATTCATAGAATTTTTACAAGTCTTTTTATAATAGAGTCTTAGGATTATTTCAAAGTGAGTCTTACCAAACTATTGGAAGACTTTACTAATTTTTTTAAATAAAAATATATTAATAAATCTGACAACAGAATCTCTTCAGAATAGGACACTAGTCTCCATGAATACTCTTGAGGTGAGAGAATTATCTGAAATTACTACCAAATTATTGGGATAATTTTAAGACTAATTTTCAATATTAAATAATTTGGTAAATCATAAATATCTTTAAAGCTTGGATAATTTGAAGTCAAATTGGTATCATCTTTTGGATGGATACTGTAGGGGTGTTATAACTTTTCCCACACGTAATTATACTTCCAAACCTAAAATCTGGTTCTATAGATCAAAATCTATATCAGGTGACCAATCACACCTAAACAAAAAAGATTAGTGGGGATTCCTCTGATCCATGTCTAGTAGTATGTCAATGGATCTATACATTATGACAGGAATTACTCTTCAATTTAGGTTATGAGGCTTGAAATGATAAATGTCCATCTTTTATCATCCCTTTAAATATTGAAATCTATCATTTGCTACCCTTTTGAGCTTAATAAAATTTTTTTAAAAAGAAAAACCCTAACTAAAGATCACCCTTTACATTAGAGAGCAAAAAAA